>NW_025779482.1:0-56649 GCF_021130785.1 Homalodisca vitripennis
TTTTCGTGTTCATGAAACAATTACAAGAACACTTGTGATTCCACACTTTATGTAACGTTGATTGGTAGTTTTGTAACCCCCTAAAGTAAATTAGGCGGATGAAACATTGTTGAGAGTTTTCTTGAAATCAGTTATTAAATACACGTTTTAGAAAATGTTTATAAAAATCGGACAACTTTTATAAAGGGAGGTCACGGCATCCCCTCGAACGGGGCCTTTTGGACGTACCCAATATCTCCCCCTTACTTACATATGTGTTATGGTTTCTTTTTGACGTGACAACGTCTTTAAATTAGTAGGTTGCGGCTCGGAGTCACTCATGAAAAAGTGTAACGCCCGGGTAACGTTACGAACCCCGTCCAGTGGGTCCGCCGCACGGGATCCGCACGGGATAAAGCAGATAACTGTGGGTCCGCCCGCACGGGATTAAAGCAGATAACTATGTTTATTCGTGAAAATGTGGAGTGCTTTAGATTCGTCATTTACAACAACTACAACAATAAAGGTAAATAATTGTACACTGATATTTCATTATCGTAAACTATGATTGATTGATTAATTGTTAGATTGACACAAAAGTTGAGAAAACTGAGTTTTATAGGTTATGTCATACTTATTGACAAATGTTGATAGTGTTAAGTAAATTATTAGTTTAAATCACTCTGCAATCAATCGTAATTCAGTCGATTGAGAAGAAAACAGCGCGTATTGCTAGTCAAACATTTAAAATAACAAATTATAACCTCTAACCTGTCATAACAGTGCGACCAAACAAACGAACTAAAACCGACCAATCACCACGCGCGGAGTTAGAATTAACTGTGCTTAGCAAGAATTTTCAAATTCCAATTTTAGTAAATGTTTTATTCAACTTTACCATTTACAATAACAAATTTTAATTAATTTCAAAATGTATGTACAATGTGTTTTAGTAAACAAAATATATTTCTATAGTTAAAATTTGAGCAATTCTTATTTTCATTCAATTCCTTGTTCCTATTGTGCAATTTTAATAATATTCATATCAATAAATATTCTACCGAGAAAAAGACGTTGTCACGTAAAATCTTCGCCCCGTAAAACCGACTTTACAGGCAACCATAATTTTTTTTTACTAGTTCAAGTACTCGTATCCCCACAACCCTTTTCATGTCTTTTCATGAGGTTTTCAAGCCCTCGCCGCTCTTAAGTTGTAGGGTTAAAAAGTGTTTCGGTTCGGTTGCGCTTACAGAAAATAGTCGTTAAAACAGATATTTTTTGAAACAATTTGTTAAAATTGGATAACTTTTTATAAAAGTGGGTCATGCTAACCCCCTCAAGGAGTATTTACTATACGAGTATTTACTATTTTACATAAGAAAAATCCTGCGAAATTTCAAAAAACAAATTGGATCATGAGGAATGAGGTAAACCCCTAGAACCTGAGAGTCAACATTAGGCTACGGTATTTTCTTTAATAATTTAACCATTATTATAGCCTACTAGTAGTAAATAATTATATGTAACCTTAAGTGTGAAAGAAATAATGAAGTGAGTATTGCAACGAACAGTAACTGTAAATAGTTTGCATTACAATTAGGTTTGCAAGATTATAGCTGGGAATTTTGGATTGAGTTATGATAACAGAGATATTAACCTGTACGCAACGATTGGGCGCAGGTTTAACTGCCAGTGCCAACATTCTCGCAGACACTTTCCCTCAAATCTTGCACCGTGGCCTAGTGCGCTGTGTAGTGTAGTACGCAACTCTCCGTACTGTGTACTGCTACTCGGCTACAAAGTATGATCCATGGTGTCTTATATTCAAAATACATAAGGGTTGTTTAAATTTATAATATTTTTTTATATATTAATTATTTCTGTTTGAATGTTTAGCCGTAACGTTTTTAACAGTGTCAACTATATTGACTTAATTGTCGCATACTGCTACTTAATTATGTGTCTAGTTATTTGTTATTTAATTAGGCCTACTATCGTTGAAATTTATTTTTATTAATTATTCATCTTAATATATTTAGCCTATATCTTAGATTTCTGTGGTAGTATTACGAGGTTTAAGTTTAGGTTCAATTAGCTTTAGTTGTTTTGTTTAAACTCAAATGCCTCTTATTAGATTCTAGAGGGTTTTTTAAACGGTTTATTTGTTTATTGCCCAAAATTATTATTGACTTAGAAGCCAAATTGGTACAGTGAATTGGTGTATAATTTGTATAAAAGTTGGTTCTACAGAGGTACTGGATACGTAAAAATGCCTTCGAGCTGAGCTGAGGCGTATGGAGACCAAGGCAAGGGAGGAGAGGAACGACTCGAAACCTGTGCCAGAACTGTTCGCTGCTAGCGACACCACATCCTCGGCCCCGTCACCTACTTGATAGCCTTCTGTTAGTTCCTGCACCTACAACTGGTGATTATGGTTTCACATCCACCTCCTACACTTAGGATTTCAAAATACGTACTTCTGATTGGCAACTCGCCCTCAGATACTCAAGTACGTGGTAACGAGTGTTGCTCAGGAGGAGAATATGGTGATATACGGACTTAAAAAACCGACTTTTCCAGTAATAATAAGTACATTATTTTGTATACAGCACTTAATTATATCTTATGAGCCTGATTTAAAAAATGGCCTGTTTAAAAAATACTAAGTTTCATTTCCTTGTTTATGACTATTTAACACGTAGCCTACAGTTTGTAATTTTATATCTCTGATCTGATATAAAATAGTACTAAATGTTACTAAAACAAAACTATAATTCTATATTATAAAACAAAAACTTTCCGATATGGTTTATTTTTTGGACGAGGCCTTTCAAGAGCCAAAGGTCCATCATCAGGCGGACTCCACAATGCCCGGTAATTTGAGGGGTCGCCTGTATGATTGAAACCTTTAGTTCGAAAGGCTTTGTCCAAAAAATTAAACCATATCGGAAAGTTTTGTTTTATTAACATTTAGTACTATTTAAAAAAATTTCCAATTGCTCCAAGAGTCTTCAATGATCTGATATAGGTTAGATACCTACAGTTTTATTTTGTGTTAAACTAAATAATATGCCACGTCTAAATCTAGAGGGGGCTTAGACAATAAAAATAATTTAGTATTGAAATGAATAATTACGTTTTTAAAATAAAACAAACGGTGGTTGTAGGTTGTAATAACCATGGCCAGCCAGTTTGCTGCATTCGTATGCTCACACAAATTTCTCATTATATATTAAGCAGTTAGTAGTCAGTTACAATTTCAGTTCTAAGAATTTATTTAAAATCCTTACATTTTTAAAACAATAGAATATTTAAATATTAACGACGGACTTAATATTAACAAGATATTGATCGGACAGACTAAGCTTTAGTACGGAGTAGCTCTGGATACTGACCATAGCGATGCCGTTTCAGAATATATACAAAACATTGATACTTACATAATAAAATTACATACAAAACCAACTCTAGAAATTTATGATACCTTAAGGTAGACAACTTTCTGGGAGAAAAAATCCCCTAACCCCTGTTTTGGTGATATTTTATGCCCCCTAAACTCCACCATTATGTCAGCCCTCTACGAAAAATTTCTCCATACAGTGGTGGATAAAGGGGGTGGCGGAGGGTGCTCCTGCCTTTAATTGCGTAACGTTGCGACAGGATGGCCACCCGTCCGGGAATGAATGAGCGGGAATTTAATACAACGAGGAGAAAAACGGGAAAAATAAAGGCGGGAACCTCGTTAAAGATATCAGGAAATTCTAAGTAGGTAGCGTTTTTTTTGTCTCAGATTTTATGAAAACAAATCTTTATAAATAAAAAATTTATAAACAAAATTAAGAATCAAAAATTAAAAAAACTAAGTTAAATAGAAAAGCATGTTATTTGTAAAGACATAATGGAGTATGTTACACAATTTTGTATTATTTAAGACAAATTCTTTTTGTCAATATGGTTATAATGTTTTTAAGAACACAAAAAATAAACTAAAAATCAATGAATTGAATTATAACAAATATATCTAAATGTAGAAGTATCAAAATGCATTGAGGATCCCTATAATGCAATTAAGCTTTAAAATTCAGATAAAAGTATCTTTAAAATTTAGAAGTTATTATTAATAATTACAAAACTGATTTATACGATGATCCAGCTGAAAAAGCTATCAAGAAAATCGACAAAGAAAAGAAAAGCATGAAAATATTAATTAGATTTTTAAAACCATCCCTTTTATTATAATTATTTGATTTCAAATGTCTTTGTAAAAAAATTTTAAAAATTGAGTATCTCCTTCTACATTTACAACAAACTGCTTTATAAAACATCTTTCTTGTACAATCTTTACAATATATGTGCTTTTTATCTTTACCAATTGTAACAATCTGAAATGTCCTTTACTTTTCTTTACAAGTATGATATTCTTTCTCTTCTAGAGTCGATTTTTCAATTTTTATCGTACAATTCTATTTTTATGTTTTTCCTTCACAATCCTCTTAAAACTATATCGTGATCCACTTTTTGATCTTTTGTTTTATATATTTCTGATAAATCTTAAGTTTTTAGACATTAAACATTTCCTTTAAGCAGGCCCGTAGCTAGGCCCTTGGAGGCCCCGGGGCAGAAAGTCCATTCGGGGCCCCCCCTTTGTTATATATTTCGCACTTTTTTTAATTAATAGATATAAGCATAACAGTAAATTTGGATCTTTAGGCTAGAATTTATGTGCATTTTTTTATATTATTATCCTAATTATTATTATTATTATTACCTTTTTTTTCTTATTAAATCTATAATACTTAATTGTTTTTTGCTTAAACTATGTTTACTATTAATTTTCTACGGTAAGTCATAAACTGGTAATGATTTTATATGCAAATTTGTATGACTCTCCTGGCCCCTGGTGCCATTAGTTGGTGGTTTTTAGAGCCATTATTTTTATTTTTTCAGCTTACCATTGTGATTGGTATTCTATTTATAGTTGCTGCTGAAATGGGAAAAATGGAAAAACATAATTATTTTTTTCAAATTTTTATTCACAATAGATAATAAATAAATAAAGACATAAGTGCTGATGTCTTAAAACTTTTTAGTCTCTTCTTAGGCCTACATCCAAGCAATGTAGTTTAGTAGATAAACATACAAGTAATATCATTAATTATGTAATACCTTTGAATACACAATAAAATTGTATATTTATTTATGGTGTTTTATGGTAATACTGGTAATACCATTAATTATATATGATCAATGGTGGTAATACCCACTCATTCTCAAGTTTAAAATTGCCCAACTAGTTTGATAGTGAGAATGCAACTGAACTTACTAAAAAGACTTTCTTCTTGACTTGACACTAGCAAAAACATCAATAATTCGGTCAAAATCTATTTTTCGGGCTCTGTCATTTTCAATAGACAAAAGAGCCAAATCAGTGAGACGTTGTTGGGACATGGAGCTTCGCAGGTAGTTTTTGATGAGTTTTAATTTTGAGAATGATCTCTCTGCTTTGGCTACTGTCACAGGGACTGTGAGGTACATAAAGCATGCTGTTAGTACATCCGGGTAGGTTGATGCTAGGGAACTGTTTTCAATGAGTAGGAGATTTGCAACTTCTTTTACTTCTTTGAAATCCTTTAATTTGGATTGAAAAGCATTCCTTACTGATAAAATCTGAGCTTTGAACAATGGCGTTACATCATCTGAAAATCTGCTTACAAAATTATCAGCTTCACAACGCAGTTCTTCATCTGAACATGAGGCCAGGAAAGAAGGGGTCGAACAATTTTATAGGCATCAATCACTTGCTTCATGCCTTTAAAACGGTTGTCAATTTGTGACACTATAGTATCAACCATTGGGAAGAATATTGTCACTCTGAAATTGCTTTTAGGATCTGTCAGTCTTTGGTCTTCACAAAGTTCATCAAAGTGCTTTTTTACCTTTCTTGCACGTTGGCCAATAAATTCATGGGTAATCCCATCGTAATCCCCCATTTTGAACATACTTCTTCTGCTTCACTACAGACTTCTTCAAAGGACCAACGAAGTTCGGTTACTTTCAATAAAGCATTGCCTAGGAGATCGTACGCTGTCATTAAATCAATAGATTCCGTTTGCAAGGATTTTGAGGCAATGTTTATTTCCCCTAATATTTTGCACTGGAACAGTCAAGAGCAAAACAAAACTAAAAGATTCTAACCTTTTTTTGAGCCCCTCAGCTTCATTCCTTTCCTTTGGCTTTTTTTGCTTGTCAAAATTATTTTATTTAAGGCTTTCATTAACATCACCGAACCTTTCCTTTAAAGCGTTACACAGCTTCATATCTCCCTGCCCAACGTGTTAGGGTTTTAAAGTCTTTAATGTTACCTTGTCTTTAGGAACAGGAGCCTTCGGATTCTCTGTACAACCAGAAACGACTTTTAGTTCTTGCCACCGAACAATGCTGTGGCCAAAAAAACTGTAAATATTTTGCAACCGTCTCAAAAAATTGTGCTAGGGTAAACTATACAGTCATTGGCACTTTAAGATGCTATTCCTTACGTCTGTTCAATATTTTGTTCTCAGACACATGAAAACATATATTTTGTTAATATTGATTGGTTTTTGGCTTTATACTTTTCTTTTTAACATTCACAAATAAATTTAAAAAGTAAATATTTATGTTATGTGGAAGTGGAAATATTTATTTTGTTATTATGTTACATAATTATAGTGATTGGCACCTAATTCACAGTTATTGGCATTCTGTTTGACAGTCATTGGCACACTTTCATATTTTGCTAAAATAAGAGTGAGGCAATGAAATCATGCACACAACTTACTCTAAAATGTATAATGTGTATATACAACTATTGAATACAATAATTATGATTGCATAAGTAGAAAGTTTAAAAAAAATATTACTTCTATAGCCTATATTGTGACGTTTAAAATTCAAATAAAACTAGACAATATTAGTTTGCCCTTCTACAAACATCTTAATAAAACCATTAAATGTTTAATTCGTTTGGCAATTTCATTTCCAAAGTCCAAACAGATGTTGCATACAAACACAGGATCATGTTGATAAAGGTCCTCTCTGTTTTGTTATACATTTTATATGATACAGTCTATCACACATGTCACATTCAACAGGTTGGGAGACTTCTTCGTCTTTGAAGTTAGTCCCACAACTGTAGCACAATCCATTTTTTGTTACAGGAAACAACTTTTTCCCCACAGACCTTAGGCTTATGTGATACAGACGGTCCGTTTATCAACATCAATTGACTTTTCAACTTTGACTTTCCCACATAATTGATCTTCATAATTTTTCTTCTTAACAGAAATCTTACTATGTTGTTTTAGTAGAGTTTCCTTTCTGGGCTTTACTTAACTTCTTTTCTTCTCGTAGTCTTTTCCTTTCTGCCTTGGCTCTTTCTTCTTTTGCCTTTTTTTCTTCCTTTTCTTCATAAATTATTTTCCATTGCTTCGAAGAAACAACGTAAGGTACTCTTTCTGTTTTTCTTTTGCCTTTTCTGGTTGGAGTTTCGGGCCACACGAGAACATCAGCCAAAGCTGGACCACTGCTTCCAGATGCTTGGGCAATGCCTTGTGAAGCATGTAGCGCAACACGTGAACCTTCACTTAACTTTTTCTCGGGTGTTGTATAGTTTTAATGGTCAAGTTTTACATTTACATTGTTGTACATTGTTTCACATTTTGATTGTTGAAGATATGTGGTGTCATTTTTTAATGCATTGGCACTGACATCTGGTGCAGGTAAATTAATTTCAGGATCATAGTTTTTTGTTGTTTTTGTAACATCAGTTGTGTGGCATCTTTGACAATAGGCCTATCTGGCACACATACATCAGTGACAGTTTTTGGAGAGTGTGGATTTAGTTCCATGACAGCATGTGTGCGAACGCAAATTTTTGAGGTTGCTTATTTCTGGAAAACTCCTCCCACACTCGATATAGTGTGAAAAACAGTGGAGGTTCATTATTATTTTCCGACACAACTTTCTCTATATTGCGGAATTTTTCTATCATTTCGTCTCCTACAATCCCTTCGAATTGATCCAAGGTAATTGTACATCTTTACCGCTTAATGGTACAATTTTCATTTGGGTTTTACCAAGACACTTTGTATAGTCAATTGAGTTGCAGTTCCAAGGAAACAAGCCACAGGCTCTAAATCCGTTAGTAAGTGTTTGAGGCTTGACCTCGTCCACTACATGTTTCAGGATTGGTGCAACATTCTCCTTAGTTAAAGCGTCTGTCGGGTGGTTACTTACGCCAATTAAACACTCTGCCTTTTTCCCAGCCTGACTTGATTGGTCTAAATGCAGCAAACATCTGCTGGCTGCATTATTCTGGTAGCGTTTGGGTATAGGGCTATCAGTATTATTTGCAACTCAGAACACAGTTGGCTTAGCTGATAGGAAAGATGGCTCTTATGCCCATCTACAAAAAGGATAACTGGCCGTGTGATATTGTTTTTTTCAAGGTGTGCATTAAAAACATTACCGATGTACTCATAAAAGACTTCGGATTTCATCCATCCAGTGTTTCGAATGACCAATACCCCAAGAGTCTGGTACAGAATTTACAATTGTTGATGGTAATCTATGGTACGGATACATTAACATCGGTGGAACAATTCGCCCACAAGCAGAAAAAGAAAACATCACAGTAATGGCGGCTTTTGAATTTCCCTTGTCAATTTCATAAACATTTTTTGATCCTGTGGGAGCTAAAAACTTTAGAACCCTTTGGACACAGTAGGAAATTTGTCTCATCGCCATTAAAAACACGAGTCGGGTCTTTCAAAACGTCCACCGCATTTTCTTCTTTCAAAATGTCTTCTATAGTTTTTAAACCAATTTTTAATATCGTTTTCGCTGACGCATGAGCTTGCAGAAGTTACTCCTTCGGGAGTCCTTAAGGATAGGTTAGGGTGCCTTTTTAAAAATGCTTGATACCAACCGAGGCCTGGAAGATTGTTTTTAAAAGGATTAGGTCTTTCATTTTGTATTAAGAATTCTTGAACGCTCAGTTGCAAATCTTCTTTCCGTCGTGGGAAACCTTTCCGACAGCAGTCATTGATCCATTTTTCAAGTGTATCCTCTTCTTCCTTCGTCAGTACAGGTGGAGGACCAAGTTGTGTTTTTGAAAACTTGTCACTAAGCCGAAAACTGAATAGTTGACCGAGGAAACACCATGCTTTTTTGCTGCAGCCTTTTTGGTCATTCCATTTCTAACATCTTGTAAAGCTGCCTCAAGAGAATCGGCTTTGTAAGAGAATTTAGGCATAATTTGAACTCCGTTGGTGATCTGAAAAGAAAAAAGTTATTTATTGGCATGCCAAATATCTATACATTGACATAGTGCCAATCACTGCTAGGTTACAGTGATTGGCATGCCAACGAGAAATATATATGTGTGCCAATGACTGTTTCAAATTGAGTTGTTAAACAATAACAATATTCATAAAAAGCCCATTGTTTTTTATACTTCGAAAGATGTTATTTTGGCTTAAAATAAACAATCTCTTAAATACATAGTCATTGGCACTCCCTGCCGATGACTATATTTCATAATTTTTAAACATACAGTCATTGGCACCCCCTTTGCAGGTTTGATTTTGAGGTTATTTAACTTAAAACCTATCAAAAATGGTTTCAACTCCTTCTACATTACAGCTATCATTGTCTTAGTTGCAAAGATTTATCTTATCAAAGGGAAAAATAACAGAGTACAGAGAAGCAACTCTAAAGGAATTCACAAGAAGATCAACAGAAAAAGCTTACCTATACTAAAAATAATTTTTCCAGACACCACGTGCAGTCTATCTGCAAACATCACAATACCATTTGGGGAGAACTGTTAAGAGTATCTAATGAACTATGTTGGCATTCAATGCTGCCAACCTAAATCTTGTAATGAACAAAATAATTACAAAGTGCCAATGACTGTACTAGTGCCAATGACTGTATGGTTTACCCTATTTCTCGATTGCATTCAACGGCATCTTTTAAGAACCAGATTCAAATTATGGCTGGCACAGTGAATGAAATAGGCATGGGGTGCAAGTTCTTGGATTCTCTTTTGTACTCCATTATACACACCACTCATGACCGATGCACCATCGTATCCTTGTCCTCTGCATTTTGTTATGTCAAGGCCTTTTTCTGAAATTGATTTTATGATGACGTCTTCTAGCCCCGAAGCGGTTTGGTCAGTAACTGCTGTGAAAGATGTAAACGTTTCACAAATTCTCAACTCACAAGGTTTTCCGAGTTGGTCATGGTCAATCTTTACATAGCGAAAAACTTCGCTTAGCTGATCTACTTTACTTACATCTTGTGTTGTGTCGTAAATTATGGAGAAAAAAGGCGCACTCAAAAGCTCTTCTTTAATTCCACTAAGCACTTCACTAGCCATCAGAGAAATAATTTCATTCTGAATTGTTGGACTGAGATAATTAACAGTACCACTTGGCCTTGTAATTAGATCTTCTAGGATAGTGTCATATTTTGACAGCAATTCAATCAATGATAGAAAATTACCTTTATTTCTATCAGTGATATGCCAACTGTCTCCACGAAAAGGAAGGTTTGCATGTTGCCAACATAAGGGAGACATCTAAGACCCTCTTCAAAACTTTCCTCCAAAAAATTCTGCTCCTCCTTCAAACCTTTTTCTAGTGCATCGTCTATTGAGCCATGACGTCGCCATTGCTCATAAACCAAGCAGGAATCAGCATGGTGCTGTGAATTCTCATGTGTCTTTATGCGATCAGACAAATGTTTCCAGTCCCTTAATCCTGAATCCCATCCTCCTACAGGTCCTTTCTGGGGAAACAACCAGCAAGGTTGGCAATAAACACAATCCAATTTGGACGAATAGCACAACCAAGTTCTTTTCAGTTTGAACCCAGACTTTGACTTCAGGGTAAAATAATTGTCTGAAAAGGACCTACCTTGTTTTCCATCATATGGAAATGGGCCAACTGGTTGATAGGGTCCTAGTCCTAATTCAATAATTCGTTTTTTCACCTCTGGATCGATGATCTGGTCTGGAAAAATGGGGTTCTCCGGTGTTTAAAACAAGTTTCATTAATTTTATTCGTCCGGCTACATTCCACCTGTAAGTAGATTGCAATGCATTAGTATTTTTTTCTTACAAACATGATCATAACAATAGGGACTTACTGTAATTCCATGTTTACATGGAAGTAATACTGTTTTACTTCCATGTAACCATGGAATATTTTTATCGTAGGGATTCCATGTTTAGGGCGATAAAACAGCATATGTTGTTATGTTGAAAAATATAATATAAGTATTCTGTACTTGGCATGTCTACTTACTTGATCATTTACGCCGATCAGTTCACTGCTTGACGTAGGACTTGTTGGAGGTTTGGCACAATTTTCTTGTTGATGCCCTAGCCCTAGGCATGTTACTTCTTCATCAATACTTTCTTCAGCGTTATCTTGAGCTGTAACTTCCCTCTTCAATCTCATTTCCTGGGACTGAGGCTGCAATAAAAAATAGCAAGTCAAAATAACATTAAGTTACATATAACATATAATTTAAAGCCAATTTTAATAACATTGTAAAGATATAATAAAATATATAAAAATATATAAAAAAATATAAAAAGAGTAGATACATGGCCTCATAAATAATGAATGTGCAAGCGAGTGTGGTGCATTTTTTACATCATATTATCACAAAAAGATATAAAATTACTATGATAGATATTCATGCTGTGCTGCTGTGCATGTATAAACAAATAAAATACCTACACAGAAAGAAGTAGAAACCAAAGGAATCATAAAAATCACATAAAAAATTAAATGACCACTACACAATAGTAGGTAATATGTAGCCTATATATGACTAGTGATAAATTCACAAAACAAACATTGCTTATTAGATTAGAATAGATTGCAGTCTGAGTCAGACACAGTGGTCTAAACTCAATCAAACATCCAAACTCTAGTTAAATTTTAACACAGTTAATTTTAACATAGTTAAATTTTAAGATATTAATTATATAGTTATTGGCCAAGCTAATTAATTAGGCCTAAATACCGTATCTAAATTCAAACCACTCACCAATTATTGGTCTAGTTTCAGTACTAGATGTAGATGTGACATTAGTACTTTTAGTTGTAGTAGTACTAGTAGTAGGACATAACCAAGCAGATAGGGTGGAAGAACACTTTGAAGCATCCTCTTCTCTTTTCTTCTTGTCTTGCCTTTTCTTTGCCCCACTTTGATAGCTTCTTTTCATTTTAACAAATACAAGAATAAGAATACAAATTGTATAACACTTTAACACCGTAACAAACGAGTAACGGACGAACGCCAAAACGTCAGTTTTTGGTGTTAGTTTACCATCAACATAACATAACCTTATCCGGGCTGTCTGTCACTAGCTCACTAGTCGTAGTCACTCTCACTGTCGTCTGTCAGCTGTGGCAGAGGCAGTCGGCAGACGGAGCCGTCTACGTCACGTCGACGCGTCGCGACGTCAGGACGAGTTTATTACTGTTGGGGATGGGGGAGTAAAGGTGAAACTAAAAGTGCAAACTGCATTTCTTTAATTGCGTAACAACTGACAGGCTGATTGATAGTCTGTCTATTTTTGTTACGAAATCTCTGTGAGAACAATATCTGTCCATTATTTTATATTGAAAAGCTATTTAAAATATTTTTTTATAAAGACATTTTGATGATTCGATGAAATATCCCTACGACCCTACAGTAATCAATAAATTTCACATAAACTTTAATTTCATTTTCAATTTTTCCACCTTCATTTGGGGGCCCCCCTGGCCGGGGGCCCCGGGGCAATGCCCCGGTTGCCCCAGCCTAGCTACGGGCCTGCCTTTAAGTCTCTATTTGTATAGAAAAAATTTATAGTTCTGACATTTTCAACTCATATTCAAAAAACGTACCAGTTATTTTCTTCATTAATTAAATTTTTTATACTACAAGTTACAGGATTTGTATTAATAATTTTATAAAATAAAATGATTTCTCAAGATGAATTGTTTTTAATATTTATTGAACATGTTTTGATAACGATTTCAAAATTCCATAATAATCTTAAATTTAGTTTTCTTATGAATTTCTGGTGGAATATACTTGAAAAGTATATATAATAATTCTTTTTCTGTACCTTTAACTACATATTAGGTCTCATTTTGACTGTGCTGGGAACAGTATTATAATCTTTTTTTAAATGTTTGAAAAATATCTTTCTATTGTAAGTGTTTATTAATCCCATAATAAACTTTGATTCTCTCATTTTGAGTACTATTACAATCCAATATATACTAACTCATTTTCAAATTTGATAAATTGTTTTGCATTTTCTCAAAGCTTCACTAAACTCATTGTTTTTAACTCTAAACCATTATATGTATGTAAAAGATTAAGAGCTTTGTATTTGATTTGTATTGCATCTTTTACTACAGACTAACCCCAAATGCTTTTAAACATCTTTCTGGTTTTTTCTTTTAATTGCTCTTGACCAAACATACTTAGAAAAAGTGTCTATTACATTTAACATATACTTAAATCCTATATTGTAATCAGAATAATTTGATATTATTACTGAATATGCTGCCCACAAATCATTGATTCAAAAATATATAATTTTTCTTATCTTTAAATTTATTTCTTAGATATGTCTGAATTTCTATAGCTTTGATAATAATGTCTTCTTTATTTTTCAATTCTTTTTTAACTACTTGTTATTCATTATGATTCTTTTTTAAATTTACTTTAATTTTGTTTCACATATTTTAAATTTTTGATGGAATTATACGAGTATATCATTCGTTTTGAGTGTAAACAATTTGAGAACCTATATTATTAGTTTTCTTTTTACATTAATGACAATGTTTTAAATACATTTATAATTTAATATTCTATATTAAATAATATATAAATATACAAATTAAAAAACAACCAATTTTATTTAAATGGAATGTAAGTTTTAAAAACTACCAATTTTATTTTTAACATTCTAAAAATATCAGATTTTAATTCAATTTTATATCCATATGGAACTGTTCCAGCTTTTATTTTCTAATACAATATCCTTTTATCCTCTTTAGAACACAATGCCAATTTATAATAGTTATTGTATATAATTGATGATTATAGCTTCTAATGCAAGTTATCTCACAATTTTTTTATCTTCAAATAACCATTCTTAAAATTATTCTTATTTATTGTTTTTATTTCCAACACTTTTCTTAATTCCTTTACATCTAGTAATATTCAAATTTGTATACCTGTATGACTACATTTTAGGTCTTAATCTACAAAATTCTTCTAAGTATCTCCATTTGATTCATTTTTAAATTTTCCTATAACTTTCTCATTTTTTACTCTAAAGCAATAATAATTTTTTGAATTATGAGTGCAATCATTACTGGCAATGAAAATTGTATGAAAAACATTTGCTTTAGTAATGAATGTACATTTTATATTAACGGTTTTGTTAATAAACACAGTTGCCGATTTTAGTCAGACCAAAACCCTCATGTATTTGTTGAAGGATCAACCCAATGGCATGAAAACATTAATGTTTGGACAGGAATATTTGGCAACACTAATGTTGGAACCTGTATTTGTTGAAGGAAACTTAAATGGAGAATCATACTTAGATTTGCTAAAAAACACTATTGACCCTCTTATTGTGGAAACACTTGAAAACCAGGTAAACGAAGTAGACAGTTAAATTTAGATACAAATATGTTTTATTTTCAACAAGATGGAGCTCCTCCACATTATGCTCTTCCTGTGCGACAATTGATAGATGCACACTATCCGGATCACTGGATTGGTAGAAGAGGATCAATTGAGTAGCCGGCAAGGACTCCAGACTTAAACGTTTGTTGTGGGGTTACTTGAAATCAGTCGTTCCTAAAACACATCCCACTGGTGTCCAAGACTTGAAAAAACAGGATCACTGCTGAGTGCAGACACTTAAAAAGAGAAACTTTTAGAAAGGTTAGGCAAGAATTTGAAAATAGGTTATTTTTTGCTTGAACAACAATGGCTACCAATTTCAAATTGGATTGGAAACCAAATACATCTTAAACTAGTTGTAGTAATACATCTTAGTTATTTATTTTTATAAGGATTTACAACAGTATTCAGTGAGTAATTTTGTTGTTATTAGCAGTATTACAGTAGTTTGTAGACTAATAATTGTTGTACAAGAAATTACATTATTGGCTGCTGATACCAAACAGCTTGGTCGATATCAAGTTTTTCACTAAAATACAGCATTTTTTATGACCTTCAATTTTGAGGTATCACAAGGTATTAGTTTCCATTTCAAATTTTTGGCCTTGGGTACGGGGGGGGGGGGCATGAGGGAGAGCACCCCCACATTGAAAATAATTCTTCTTTGTTCCCCTAATTAGTATTATACACTCCCATTTACAGAATTTTGATCTTGGGCTATAAGTCTTCAATACGAATTTGAAGTATTCAAATGATCACCCTGTATATCATAAGGAATTTTCTGTTTTTGTTTGATCAAAATCTTTTCAATATTTATTATTTGCTTTAACATATATTTTAATGGATTAAGAAATTCTACCTGTAATTCCTTTTCAATCATGAAATACATATTGTAATCATGAATTAATTTTAATTCTATTTTAGCTCATTTGAACGGTGCCTCCCATGCAAGAACAGTTTGATAATGAGCTGGATACAAATTTATAAAAATTGAAGCAAATTATTCTAAATTTTTAAATACATGTACAAGGAAAAGAACACTCTGAATATGATATAATTTTGAATAATTTCCTAGATTTTTTCTTTAAATTTGTTTCATAGACTCAAATAACCTTGACAATAATTTTCTAATATGCTTTCGTCAGTTAAAATTTAATAGAAATGTTAAATTTAAAACTCTTTAGTATGGTCAAGTTTTTCAATATTGTCAATAAAGTCGTTTTGAGATAGTCCTTTAGCAGAAAGAATTTTAGAGATTTCGTCATTATCATTTGGTGGTGTTTCTAATATTTAATTCAAAATTTTACCATTTTTTATAAAATTATTATGTAGCCTATGTTTAAAATTATTGCGTCAATTTTTCTTTAGATGAAGCCATGAAGATAATGATATCTACAAAAGAGAATTTAATTAAATTTTCAATTTAAATGAACTCTAATTTTTTAAAGGTGTCATCTACCCAATCATCGGCCATAAAATCTAAAATAATTCCTGTATCTTGATATGACAAAGATTTGAATTTTTAAATAAAATTTCTACTTTTTAGTTCAATTTCATAGGCTTTTTGCTTTTAGAATGTAATTTTTTCTCTTTATATTTTGACAACTTATTCAAATGAATTTGCAGGAACATTCTGTAAATTTTGCTCTATAGCATATAGATTCCTACATAGGAATTGTTACGTTTAAAACTATATATAATGCAACATCGTAAGGAATATATTTTGAAATTTTGTCATTGATGACTTTTAAGTATTGTTATTGCATGTAAAGATTTTCTATACAATACGTTCAAAATCCATATAAGTCAAACAGGGATGTGGAAATTTCTTATGTTAGTTTGAACCATTTTTACTGTCTCACCTGGACTTGAAATTATTTGCTTACAGACCTCTTTACGAGTCTCTAAATGGTCTGCTAAATTGCTGTATTTATAAAAGTTATATAAAACATTACGTATATAAAAATGTTGTATGTTGATGTTTAGATAATTGAGACAATACAAACTTATTTAAGTCTGTTATCAATAAGTAATGAGATTTTTCTTCTTATTTAATTTACAATTAATTTACAAATATCAATATTTAATTTAACATTATAAATTTCTGAAATTTGCAATGGTAAGATATTAAACTTTTCATCATAAATATAGCTATTGATGGACATTTTTGGATAGTTATATGTTAAATAAAAAACTTCTTTTTTCAAACAATTTTACATCTTTATATGATATTGGACAAATCCAGAAAACATTTCATCATTTACAAATTTTACATTACATAATTCTAGAATTTATTCTGCATTCTTTTCTGGTTCTTCAATTGCACAACAAACAGTATAAATAAAGCAATAATCATCTTTATTTTATTATTAATGCAAGCTTTTTACCTTCCCAGGTAATTCAATAAATGATCCAGCATTTAAAGGCTCATGTTTATTTAATCTTAAAATCGTTTGAATACAACATTAAATTCTAGGTCCATCAACATCCTGCATTTGGTTAATTGCTTTGTTCATGAATTTTAATTTTTTCAAAGTGAATACAAATGAAATTGACAGTAAAAATGTTGTCACCTTTCACTTGAAAATTATTTTAGTAGTTTGATGTTTGTTATATACTACTTTTCAATTATATTCCATGTTCTATTATTATTTTACTTTTAATATTTTTGTTTTCTTTCAACATGTTTCCGATTAATCTTTTCATTTCAGCTCTTTGAGGTTCTAAATATGGAAAGAAATGAGAAATGTCAACAATATTGCTTTGCTTGAGTTAGAAAGAAGAAGTTTCAGTTTTAACAGATTTTAAATACATTTTTTATAAATTTTACATTTATTTGTACCAAATGTTATACTAACATTTTTCAAGTAGGTTGAAACAGTAAGATATTTTCTGTATGTTTTTCTTAGATTTATCCATATTTATTCATGATGTTTATACACAGATTTAACATTGATTTTCTTGTTGTCTCTAGTATGTTGTAAATAATTCTTATTTTCTATTTATTTCTTCTATTAAGACAACAAAAGAGATTTTCTGTTTGTTTTTCATACATTTATGGAAATGAAGGTACAGCAATTTCTGTTCATTTTTGGACTGTCCCAAAAGTGAACCAGGAGCATCATATTAGTATCTACTGACAAAGATAACAATGCATAATAATAAATAATAATTAATACTGACAATACTACTTTCCCAGGGGTGTAGTTCCAGTCCATATATCATCTATCTTATTCTACTATTTCAATCATTAAAGCTGTGCTTGTTTTTAAATATTCATCCAAGGAATAAAATGTACGGCTTTCAAGGTAGGTACTGTTTAACTTTACAAGAAATAAGTTCAAACAAGTCAAACATACTTCATAACATTTTTAAAATTAGAAAAATACTTTTCTTATGTTCTCCAATGATACATAAATTGACCAGATCCCAAGCATAAAGCAAAATGAATTCAATATTTTTCCAAGTATTCGATCTGGGAAGAAAAAGCTCGTTTGAGTCAACAAAAAGTCCAAGAAATTTGAAGGAAGACTCCACTGAAACATTATTCCCCACAATAGGTAGATTAGCTGAAATTGGCTAATACAATTTTACTCTTTGGAATTTTGACAATAGACAATATTCTTTATGTACAAATTTATGGAGAATTGTAACAGCATCATTAAACTATCAGTAAAAATTGATATTTATTTACAAAGTTCATACTGGGCATCAGTTTTCATTATATCATACAAAATCTCTTCCAAGATACTCTTCAATAGTGTAAAAGGTATTATGTAGCAGTCACTCTTGAAACTATTTGCTTTAACACTTCTTGAATAAATGATGAGAGTTCCTCAAATAGAGGTAGTCAGTGCACAGAA
Organism: Homalodisca vitripennis; assembly: GCF_021130785.1. Lineage (NCBI taxonomy): Eukaryota > Metazoa > Arthropoda > Insecta > Hemiptera > Cicadellidae > Homalodisca > Homalodisca vitripennis. Next base: position 18,600 of record NW_025779482.1, read on the forward strand.
AGTTCAAGTTTGCTGCACCTCGAGTCTTTAAAGATGACTGCTGGAACCTCTGGATAATCCACTCTCATGAGCAATTGTTACCACCTCCAGAATATAGAGAGTTACAACTGTTAGTATTGATAAGATGATAAAGGATGGGGAACAGATCTTTCTCGATTGCAAGCTAGCAAGTGCCCCTGGATTACTAAGATGCGAGGTAAGTTTCCTGTTGAAGATTTTCCCCACACTAAGAGACCATAGCAGAGACAAGTTTCAAACAGTCAATGGTATGCTGTTTTAGCAGTGACTGTGTCATGTTATTCTTATTATAATACAGATCCCAGTATTCAGTCTTCTATGTAGACTGTCAATATGCAGTGTCCAGCTTTGGTCTTTATCTATTATCACTCCCAAGTACGTTGCCTCTGTTGCCACCTTAACACTAGGTAAATGAGCTTGTTTGTTCCTTTTTGCTGCCCATTATGATTTGCTGTCTTAGCTTCATTAAATGCCATGTGTTATATTGGTATACTGTCATGTTCATCTCAATGTATGACTGGATCTCTAGTTGTTCTGTAGAGTTTTCAGACAGAAGAAGTTAGACTGAATCATCGCATACATAAAGGTTGTGACAAATTCTTCCAGATACTTAGGGAGATTGTTAGAAAAAAGTGTGAAACAACAGGCTCCAGTTAGTTATTTAGCTAATAATTTATGTTAAAAATATAGTTGTTTTAAAGCTTGTACTACTGTAAAGCATTTGAAAAGGCTCACTTATGTTGCCCAATAGTCTGTGCAGTTTATTTAATCAAAATTATGTTATTTTATAAATATTGTTTGAAATTATAAATAGTAATAGTATGTTTTAGTAAATATTTGAGAATTATTATATATATATATATATATATATATATATATATATACAAGGTGTTTGAAAAGTCTTATAACACAATAAATAAAACACAATAAATACCGATGTGATTAAATTAAATAAAACTAAAAAACCATCGGTATTGTGTTTTTATTTAATGTGTTATAAATTTTTTACATAATTTGCTAATTAAAAAAAGTCAGTGACAACACATCGGTTAATAGAGTAAAACGCCGCCTACCGCATCAGAATACGATGATCCAGTCAAAAAATGGGCAGCGCATAATGTACTTCCCAACGTGTACCTAAAACAACCCGCCATTTCTGATTGGATAAACCTTTTGAGATGCGGTTTGCAGCATTCAACTCTACTAAGTGAGCTCTTTCAAATGAGGTATCACTCGACCCATGCTTTCATTTAAGATTTTCATGTTTTCCTTTGTGGGCCATCCCCCATGGTTGACATGTCATGGTAATAGCAAGGAAAAATAGTTTACATAGCCATATGACACTGTGCAAAGTTTATAGATGTTATCTGCTATGGTTTTGTAAAATATATTAAGCCGTACCCAGACTTTTCAAACACCTTGTATATACACACACACACACACACACACACACACACACACACACATTGTATGCTCAATATTTGGATTTTGTGATTGATTTTTTTCACCTAAAAAAAGTATTAAAAACTTGTTAAATGCTTAATTTTCAAAACATTTCCGGGAGGTCACTCTCGTACCCACTCCCCCACACAGCTAAAATTTCCTTTTTTCCACACTACCATACGGCAACCCTAGAAATGATGGATGATCCGTGTTTCGTCTATGGTATGATAGGGTACGATACTCCTTCTTCATTTTATCGAACAGGAAAACTTTAAGCTCATCAGAAGTCTAAAGAACTGTGCAATCAAGTTTTAACTTTCTATGGCTGTGGGAGTGAAATATAAATATCAAACAAGCAGAGGAGATTTTTGAACTTAGATGAAAGTTAATTCTATGGGATATACTACCTTATATCTGCTGCAAAAATGTCAATGAAATCTAAGTTCAGAATAACAGCTCTTCCCCTCCCTCACCCCCCAAAAAATCTGGTTTGACTGAGGTTATCCAGGGTGTTTTACTCAATTCAAAATTACCTTGGAAATAATAATTTTAAAGCAATCAAATAGAATTGGAATCTTGTAAGCAGTACAGTACACCTCATTCGCCATACCATCAGCACCTGAGAGGTTATTTAATTGGTAGAATGTAATTGTTGTGTAAAGATAATTGCTTCTGTTTCAAGGCTAAAAATACTATTAGCCTATACAGAACATGTGGAGAGTGCAGAGGAACTGCTTCAAAATCACTGTAGTGAAAGATGAGGACGTTACTTTAAGGTCGACTCAATGAACACATCAATAATCTCATGTTTCAAATAATCTTCTTTACTGGCTAATATTTTACAACATTACTCTAAACTTAAATTAATTATCAAGATTATATCTAAAAAGTTACAAATTAATTAAACTACTGGATTAACTTAATGTATTTATTTTTGTCTTTTTATGCAAATAAGTATGCCTACTTGATAATTAGTTATACAAAATCAAGAAGCTCTAAGTTCATTGGTTTTATACTATATTTTGTACTATATAAAGTAGTCATTGATTTATCCTATTAGGTGCTGTCTGTTTAAGAACTACTTACTTCCTACCAAGTCAGAAATCGTGATGTCGTGAGGTGGTAATGAAATTTAAAAGTTTATTTTAAATTTCACTATATATATATATTATAGTAGTTTTCTCCTTGCACATGAAAAATGCTAAACTTTAAAAATTAAGTGAGAACAAATAAAATATACGAGCATTTTCTTCAATTATGTGTGCACTCTACAATGATAAAATTACAATGTCGCTGTAACCTTTATAAAAAGGTATGTATAGCCTATATAGTTGATTTAACTAAACTGACATTTAATGGATCAGCATTTTGAATAAATGCTTTTTAAAGTAAAATTTATGATAGAAATAAAGCATTTCTTGTTATAATCAAAAAATAAAAGTTTAACAGTTTGATAGGTGCAACGTTATCGTTATGTTCTACAATAATTCATATTATTAAATTTCATCAGTCATTAAAATGTTAAATGGTAGATAATACACTACAAAAAATAGTACGTTGTGGGCGGCATGGGATTTCCCAAACCCTATCACAAGAGCTAACAATCAGAGAAAAAAAACAGTACAAAATATTATCTAAACACTACATTAAACTATAGAAATGTTTATATATGTGGAAAGCTCGTATAATGTCCTATAACTTTTATTTGTTGTGTTTTATGGAATTCTAAAAAATTTAGAAAGCTACTATGAAATGAACTTCAAATCACAAACTTTGCTATGGTTTAGTGATTATCTATTGAGTAATCAACTTTATTAATACAAGTAACATTACATTATTTGTTGGAAACTTGATGAGAAAATTAAAAAATGAAAAGAACACACTTGTGCAACCAATATGTAACAAAAGATATGGGAAGTAAACTAAAAACCTGCTATCGTAACCTTTAATGGTGGAGAAGGTTTGGTGGGCAAATAACATTTTTTTTTTTTAATCCACACATTTACTGGACAAAGTTCTCGAAAGACGAAATAACTAAAGAGTAGTGAGGGACGAGGAAACGCTGGAAAAGTGACAAGCAAACAAGATACACACATTTTAGAACCCGAGGTTTTATTGTTGCCGGGAGTCACTCTTTAAGGAATAGTATCATTATCCTCAGTATTTTTATGTGACTCCAGAATGTCTTGTATTGGAAAAATATTGTCCTGTAAAACATGTTAGATGTAATATATACAGTAACCGACCACGACGACCATGTAGAGAGTTCTAAGTACAACGAAGGTTATGTAAACGCTCTCCAATCCTGTAGTCTTGCAAATTCTATGCAGTCTCTTTTTTAATGGCCATGATTTCAAATCATGTCGAAACCATCGAGGGAAATAATATTTTCTTAATCTATAGAAGAGGAACATTTCTTTTGATCAGACTGCTCATCTTTGTGATATACTGTTAAAAGTCTTTGTTTGCCGTATTTAGACTGTTCCTTTGCCTAGTTCTAATCATTGAAATCAACTTTCAGTCCAGCAATGTTACATTTGTTGTACTTGGTGGGGAAATAAACTAAGGTGTGACAACAGATGATGGAAGCCTAAATACGATGTTCGAGGCAAGATGGTACATATTATCTTCACAAATAAGACAGATCTCGTGACAGTGGAACATCACAAGGCAAACCAATGAAAATTGAATCCAGTTTTTATTGACATTTTCACTTCTCTGATGCAAACCTATGCATGAGCAGTGTTATACAATATAACAGAATACACTCCCGTACTACTTGCATTTTAAAGTTAAAGCTACCAAACAAAGCTATAATCTGCTAATTAAGACAAAGCTGTTCTAAAACATGACAGATTTAAAAAAAAATACTTATTGGCTGATTTGGGGTGAAAGTAAATTGCCCACAACAGAAGAAGACTATGACTAAATTTCAAAAACAGCGGTAGTAGTTTCCTCAATTTCATTACAAAAGAAAACTTCATGGAAGTAGTATAGAGGTTTTTCATGGACCGCCAAGAGTTCCCACCACTCAACTTGATACTGTCTTGGGACAAGCTAAGTGATACGAGTTTTCAGGGGGGAGATATTTGATTTCCATCTCTCCTCTCCCCACATTAGATCAATGTAAGTAATTTACTTCTCCAATTCAGCGATAAAAATAAACCATACCAATTTATTAAAAACTGAAATGATTAAAAATGTATGAAAACACTCTCACAATCAAATCAAGTTATCTATGCAGTTTGTGAAATATTGTATTTCATATTGTATATTCATATAATTATAGATTTACTAATTCAGTAATTTCTACTTATATATATATATATATATATATATATATATATATATATATATATACTAAATATATCCTTACTGGTGGATATATTTACATTAGGTTACAGCTTCATGGAAAATGTCAAGTCCATAGCTCATTTAATTCCTGACATGATCTGACAACAGACAAACAGTCAATAAACAGAACAGCAATATTTACATCCTCTTGGCAGCCAAAGAACAATAAAATTGTGCCAGCCTAGAGAGTATTAGGCTTCAATGACGATCAGTCAAATTCCATGGATGTGCATGTACCACCATAAAACTCATTCTTGTCTATGTAATTGTTTTTGTTATCTTAGGACAAGAAGCTTAGAAATTGCGCCTAGTGCTATAAGGACTTTTGCGATGCTTCCGAAGTGACAGGATGTTCTGGATGGGTAAGAGAGTGGGTAGTGGCCGCATCCTATCGATATCCACGTGGAAAAATTTAGGACACTAATCTCAAGTCATGTCCCCTTGAAAGAAAAGAGGCCAGCTCTGAACGAGCCCTCCAGTCAAAGCAGGCATGGGGTGGAAAATTCGTATGTTGAAGCAAGAAAGAATCTTTGATACTTAGTCAACTAACCCTACCAACACCAACAGTCATCTTCCGCAGTAGACTAAACTTATCCAATTACGCTTGTACCCCAGAATATCGATAATTGAGGCCAGTGATGTGCCACTCCTGGACATTATAAATTAAGTTTCATACACAATTAAAGTCTACTGTTTAAATCTCTCTCTAGTGATGGGTATAGCACAGCACAAGAGTGAGCTAAAATGCGGTCACAAACTTTTAACATTACTTTCCACTCTATTATTTATTGTTTTACGCTACGAATAAAATTGTCCCATGTTAAAATCTCATGATTGTACTCAGTTTGTTTAAAGGTTTATTTATTATATTATTTTCCCGTTATTATTATGGTTACCCATAAGAACAATGTAAGAATATTCGCTAACGTTCAGCCAAATTTCATCAAGTGACATGCACCATCATCGAATTAATTGTTTCTTATAAAGAAATTAAACCGTGCAAAATTTCAAGTCTATAGGTTGGTTATTTTTCGAGATGTCATGCGTACAGACAGACAAACAAAAATAAAAATTTCCAGCTCCAGAGTGGCTTTGCAAACGTCCATCAAATAATTACGCATCCTCTATATTTTCATTATATAAACGATAGTTAACCTCTTTTATCATTAACAGGACTAATACATAAGTAATATAAATACTAAAGTAAGTTTTATGATCTCAGTTCTTTGTATTAATTTTGTAAGATTTATTTAATGCTAAATGTGTATTATTTATAGTACTTGATCTGAGCAGCTCCGTTATGTTCGATTTATATAATAGTGAAGCTAAATAACTCACCTGTCTCAATTACCTCTTACATTGTATTTTTATGAGATATAATTTTCTAAAGCTTCTTTCTCCAGAAGCAACTGAAACAAGAAGGTTAGGAATACCGTTGGTGTGGTTCTGGATAGTTATTCTTGTCTTGGTTTAAGTTTTGAAAGTTAAACTTAGTAAATTAATACTGCAATTAAGAAATAGTTTTTAAGGTAGTAGACATTCACTGAGAATGGTCTACAAGGAGTTTTACTGTAAGCTTAGCTCAAGATGTACATTATTATAAAGAAGTTGTTTAGCAGAGATGAATGTTAAAGGGAAACAACCTGGTATCAGTTATTATAATACAAAATCTTTATTTTTAGGTTTGGCTTTGGACTTCACTTGATGTACATAGTACATTACACTTTAAAACAATATTGAGCTAAACTTACGTTAAATTCTTTTGCCGAACTCCTTGTAGACCATCCTCCATTGGATGTGAAGAGTCACTAATTACTGTAAAAACTGTTTCATAAGTCCAGTATTCATTTAGTAAGTTTAACTTTCGCAACTTGAGCCAAGACAATTAATATTAAACCATATAGAACAGGACCTAAATTGTAAATGTTTAAAAAGTTTAAACCAGCATAATGTTTTAAAGATTGGACCCTTTGAGATCGGATTTTGTGGCATTACTAATAAAGACCTTTGATGGAATACTCGAACTATGCTCTCATTTAAGATTTCCTTCTGACTCCTTACGGGCCATCCCCCTGACATGACAAAAATATGGCAATTACTTCAAAAAGTATATTTATAGATACAGTAATGATGTACCAAGTTTTACTGTTTTACATGTAATCGTTCTGGAACTATCAAGCCTGTGCGAGACTTTACATGCTGTATATAGTTCACTCCGTAGTAGAAGAGGGGATATTTAGTTTTTATTGGACATACTGCCAGCTTGGACTGATTATTTTAAAATCAAAGTTTATATTACGCCATTTTTGTACTTTGTTGGTGGTCTTTTGTCATATTTTAGTTTATGTAGGGCGTCATTTTGGGTATTTACAATTTATATGATGGTTATTAAATGTTTATGTCTTGACGAAACTGTTATGTAGTCGACTTTACAATCTTGTGATAAATTATTGCGATTACGAAACTTGTTAGCAACTGAATTAGGTCACTACAGGTTAGATTGGATATTGAATAAAATTTTAGGTAAGTATAACAAAATTCACATAATATAATAATGTTTCTTTAGGCCTGGTTATTTTTTTATGTCGTAGTCCTTTATAGACATTTGAAAAGGGAATAATTCTATTGCAACCCATATCTAGTGATAAACCAGTGAGATGTCCATAATATTCAGAAACATAGGCATAGAAACATAGCTCTTCCAATTAATTGTCACTAATGTACCATAGTGCCAGTCATGGTAGGTTGTCAGTGATACTACTTTTTTTTTAATTTCCCCAGTGCCAGGAGTGAAAATGTAGGGTGAAAAAATAATGAAGTGATCATCTTTTATATTGATATTTACAGATAGTATTTTTAACCCCAGAAGTGGGACACCAAATAACCTGTGTGTAGCATAGATATTAGGCCATAAGTTCTAGTATGGCTAGTGCTAGTCGACATTTTTTCTGGCTGATGACATTTCTGCAAAGTGTTAGGCCTATTCAACAGTTTTATATCAAACAAAACACCTTCCAATAACTTATGTTACTATACTCTATCCAGTGTTGGATTTACATATGCGTTATGTAGGGGGAAGGGTTATATCCCAGAGAAGACATATTTTGTAGGCAGCAAATTGTGGAGGAGTAAATTCACAAATTAATATTCTTACTAAAAATAAAGTTTAAAAAATATATATAGGCCTAGTGATAAAGAGTATTTAAAAAAAGCCTTTTGAGACAGCGAATTATAGATCCGAAAAGGCAGGCTCTACTAGTATTTTTACTAGAATTAATTGGCTCTGGCAGTGGTTCAGTAATCTTATTCGATTGCTATTATCGAACAATTCAATTTGCTATCCCACTTCGATATGTAAAAATCCAATACAATGAGAGGTTATAAAATAACCGTAACAAGAAGAATCTTGTACATTACAATTTTAAATACACAAATTTTACGATAACATTACAAAAACAACAAAACCAACTATGGTCTAGACTTAGATATCTAAGAAACCTTACAATATTTATAACTTGCCCAGCTTGATATTAATAAGTAACCCCTTGGTGAAATGGAAGAAAGAATTCTCCCCATGAGTTACCAGGATTCAAACCCACATGTTGAAGCCACTTAAACAAATCTCGTCACTTGTGAGAAATATCTTAAATATTTTCCTCATGTTCATCGCCATTTTCAAAGTCTCAAAATATTAGTTGCTTCTTGTTGTTTATTGTTTACGTTGAAATAGGTAATATGCTAAAATTATATGATAAGTTAAATAAAATTGTAATATTGAATTATACTTCAGATAAAAATAATCGAACCATTTGATAATAGGCCTAGCAATCGAATAACAAGTGTAGACCGCTTATTAAAATCTACCCATCTTCCTTTTGCTGGCTACTGTATATTATAGGCCTAGTACTTTATATTAGATCACGCTGTTGATGAATGAAAATTGACTCAATTGATTATAGGTCTTGTGCAGATTTGATGAAAATATATAGTAAGAATGACATTTATATTTTACATATGAGCATCAAAATATAACTGTACTACCTTAACAATCCCTTCCTTGGGTAGGGTACGATAAGTGGACCCGGTTTTTTATATCGAAAAATGTAATCATCGATACCTAATATTCGCATCCTCAAATCCTAGACAATCAATCGATATAAAAGTATCTATAGTCCTCAATCCTTAATTTAAAACAATCACATGTTTTAAATTAAAATATGAATTTAATATTTACAGTGATCAAACAAATGATTATAACCAAAATTAGGAAAACTGAAGATAACCATATTTGCTCCTCTCACAGTTATAGTTGTTTTTTCCTCACAAATTTCACATACGTTTTTTGGTACGATTATGTGTATTATCTGAAAGTGTTTACAGCTGTTGATATAGATTTAGTTAATTGTTCAAAATAATTAATCAGTAACGATTGGTTATATCGATGGTTATGATTCAGTAACATCGTTTGCCAATTTCGATATTAAAAAAACCGGGTCCGCTTATCGTACCCTACCCCCTTCTTTGCACACTATGTTATCACCGTGCACGTTTCAGAATTAGTTGAATCTGTGCAACAAACTATATATTATGGCACAAGTGTTTGCAGTTCTGTTGGACTGTTGCGGATATCAGTCCTGCTGGCCGTCACACGCCTCTGCTGCTACAATTATCTTACTTATGAAAAAAATACTGATCATATTATGTAACAATTAACCTTTGTATCCTTAATAATCTTTAAACTTTGTACTAGCTAACATAGAACTTAAAGCAGTAAAGTTCACAAAATGCTTTAAGTACTAAAAGCGGAATACTATCTATATATTTTTTTAATTATGTGTTTTCCATAATTCATATAGGCTAATACAAACATAGCTTTGTTTTTTGGACCGGGTTTATTAAGTATTATTTCATATTAATTTACAGGAACTAGTAAATTCTAATAAATTTTTTATCGTAAGCATTTAGTTTTTTGTTATTATTTAACCCTCCGGTACACGCGCGGCTGTGAGTAACGCGGGCACATGCACGCGGACTGCCAGTCCGCAGTATTGGTTTTTTATTTATAAACAGTTTTTCACAGGAATCCGTTAAATATTCATTGTATTTATATAATTGTAATATGTGAAAAATGTACACAGTGTTACAAAAAATATTCTAATTTATTTTTTTTACAAGGAATTGAATTAAAAGTCTGGTCGTTAGCAAAACTGATTTTTATTTCAAATTAACTAAACAAACAAATATGCAGAATATTTCATATTGAAATGTGGACATACTAAAGATGTTAACTATTACAAGTTTACGACTATGAAAGATTTTGTTTACAACTAAATATAAAATATTACTGAGAATATAGAACACAAAATGGCATACATGATTACAACGAGATCACAAATATATAACATACAATTACTTAAAATAAAATCATAATAACCTACCATCAGGCACATTATTACAGGAATATATAGATAATTAAGGAGGTAACGAAACAATAGTTTAAATTTGTTTGTAGCAATTCACTCTGAATCAGAACTATGTCCATGTTCAATGAATTGAGCTTGCATAATGCATTCACTACACACATATGAGGCCACATGCTCCAAACATACATACTTCTTGCAATTAGTGCACATATATTTGGTTGGCCTGTTCTTTTTCCTGTCACAGAAAAGGCACCTCCCTCGAGCTCCTTCTACCACGGATCTAGGTTGTGCTGGCCGTTCTCTTACAACTCCTAAAATCACAGACAGGCGCATCCTTATTGGTGTTGGGAAGATTTTTTTGGAACACTCTTGCTCGTAAGAAATCTTCTAATAGTCCCTTGGCTATTACTTTCAAAAATTCGTTTCTCTTCAAGTGTACATTCATGTTCCCTTTATACACAACATAAGCATTTACTCCTCCAATGTTCAGTAATGCAAAAAATCTACTAATGTCCATCTTCTTGTAATTCTGGCTACTGAATATGCTGCCTTCATCTCATCTACTTTATCAACACCTGACTTTGTTGTGTTGTAAAAGAGTATGATTTCGGGCTTATACACATCATTATCAGGAATCTCTGGAACTTCACAGTCTTCAGGATGGAGTGTAGAGAGAGCTAGCACAGTTTTGTTTTTTTTAGGTTTGAATGAAAGCAGAGTCAAATTGTCTTTATAGGCAAATATAGTAGAACCCACAGGACGGTCTTTAGACTGCTTCATAAATTCAGGAATCCCTTTTCTGTTGCTTCTCATTGTTCCAACTAGGGTTACTATTTCATTGTGCATTAGGTCCTGTGCCAAAGGTGTATGGACGTAAACCAGTTGTCACATGTGACATTTCGTCCACTATTTGATATGGGCTTCACTAATTTCTTGACAATACTAAATGCATCACTGTCTTGTGCATAAGGTCCATCACGTTGTTTTCCACAATATATTTCAATGTTATTTGTGTAAAACATTTTTGCGTCACATATTGCAAAGATTTTCAACCCATACTTTGCGGGCTTACTTGGTATGTACTGGCGAAAACCGCACCTTCCCCTGAATGCCTCAAGCATTTAATCAATAGTCACCTGATCAGATAGACTATAATACTTTTTACAACTGTTATTGAAATGGTCAACCAAATATCTGACAGCAGCCAATTTGTCAGTTGCTTTCCTTTCATTTCTGGTTCTAAAGTTATCAAATTTCAAATTTCTAAGTATAAATCTGAATCTATTTATTCCCATTGTTAACCTGAAAAACTCTATTCCCATTCCATCTGTTTTCCACAAGTCTTGCAGGTCAGTGTAAGACATTTTCAAAACACCTCCAAGAAAGAGCAAGCCTAGACATGCCTTTAGTTCCACTAGTGTAATATCAGCTGCATCCCTTTCCCTAGAATAATTATCCCTTTTAGTTTCAATATAAATATTTGTAAACTGAACTATCTCTTCTAAAATTTCATCAGGGAAAAAACAATTTCAATGCTTTCAGAGGTGAATCAGCATTTTTTGCCTCATTTTTGACACCAGGGAGATGATGACGAAGGAAATCACAGCGTCGAGCTCGAGTTTGACCACGACTTTTTGGAGTATGCCTCCACACAGTTCCATTTTTAGCTATATACAGTTCATTACTATTGACATAGGCTAACTCACGTGGTTGTTGTTGGCTTATTCCTTGTTGAGGAGGTTCTTCTGCGTTAGTATCCACATCTTGAGGCGAATCAGGTAATATTCGAAAGGCTAGAGAAAAATAATGTAGGTCGTTTTCTAGTTCATGTTGGGACGTTTCAACAGTATCTTTCTCAATGTCCATCTCTTGTGCAGGGGGAAAATCGGGTAATATTCTAATACCCGGAGGAACAGGATCATACTCCATTACGTTTTCATTATCAGACAGCTCACTATCCGTATTGTGTTCACTTTCCTCCACTTTGTCCACATCACTGTCATCATATGCTCCGAGTAGGGAAGGTAGGCGACCACAGGGTGGGCTGGGACGCGACTAACTAAACATATTTATAAATACTGGTTTTTTGCGGACTGTGAGTCCGCGGCGTGTGTAACGGAGGGTTAACCAGATAAGATACAACAATTTGTGTAATGTTTACATTAGCTATAACAATCTAAAACCAATTTTATAAATTTCTTAAAATAGTATGTTATCATTTCAAGAAAGAATTTTAGGCGGTTGTGATCCATATATTGTATAGTAATTGATAATATGTTTGAAATTTAGCTTTTATCCCAAATGGTCCATCAATTTAGGGAACCGAGGGGAATCACGGTTTATGGGTGGGGGGGATAAGAAGGTAAGGAGAGTTGGGCATTGATTGAGGAAATAATCGGGATATCAATATTCATGTCAAAAAGTACAAGAAATTTTAGTGGTTAGAGTAGGGCTGTCAACTGCATAAGAGGATAATTTAAAAGTTTTTTGGTACTCACTTTTTTCATCAATTTTGCAATAGTTTCTACCTCTAAGGTGAAGTTTTTTGTTTATTTCATCTGTACTCTCGGACTTGCTAGTCAATCCGCATTTGATTTGTGAATACCGTTAAATTATTTTTTCCAATTTCGTGTACATTAGAAAATAAAGATGTTATTTTTAGTGGATTTTCTTCGCCACTATCTATTTTATATAATATTTATTGTATTATCCGGAAGCCACTATTTTTAGAAGAGTTTTTCTTATCAGATGCCTAAAAAAACTGCATGAGAAAGAACAGACTTTATTTGACTTAAAGTGAAAATTACATGTCATTATGACGTATAATTGTTTTCTGCCTCCAAAAAGTAAGCAATGTCAGCGAGAAAGAGGCTACTCTGTCTCTTATCTACTATTTGTTAATAGGCTGTATATAACTGAATATTTACGTATGTATTATAAAAATGAAAATTAATGAGAGCTCATGTGATGTAAGCTTGAATTGTAGGTACTATCCCAAGGGACGTTTTCTTGTTCTTGTCAGAAGTAGAGGGTGACAGGCAACACCGAAAATCACTCTGATGGCCCGGGGCCATTTCTGATTGTTACTTTCACTTCTTCAGATAACGTCCCAGATCGGGCTTCCAGTGGCCTTTGGTGCCACTCTGCACTTCTGACAAAAAAAAAAGAAAAGAAAAACATCCCTCGAGATAGTGTTTAAATTCAAGTTCAGATCACATGAGCACTCGTAAAGGTTATCTTTAACCTTGGTACTACTAGTAAACATATTTATGATGACCTAATCTAAACCTACCTATATAGCTTAACACGTTCGCTGCTAAAAATCCCTATATATACATAGGGATTGCCGTGGTTGTGTTGTGTTCCCTATATGCAGAAATTTTGTAAGTATACTTTTACTTACTTTTGGATGAAATATGATAAAAATATATGAAAATTATTCATAAATTACAAAACTGTGGTTACCGCTAGCTCCTGAGGACAGTTTTCCTTGCTAGCTGGAACTCTAGTTACTGCTCGCACTAGGGAACGCCCTTTTATGGCAGTAGGAATATTCCAAATAAATACATTGTAGCTAAATAAATTATATTTTATTCGTTTTAGACACATATAAACAATATTTATACGTAAATGTGATTGTTAAAGTTTATAAAAATGTGAAAAAAATTATATAAATCTCCGCTATCTCACTTAAATTCGAATTCAGTTATTTACAAAAATGTGGTGAGTAATTATAACAAAATATATTTAAATATTTACTTGGAATGATACAAAAAATATTGTAGTATATAAGTTTATAAAAATGTATTCCAATCCATTTGTGAGCACTCCATTGGTTGTACAACAATTGGTCCTGGGGGAAGATGCATTGTGTTGTACAACCACTTACTACTATAAAAACTTTTAAAATCATTAAAAATAATGAAAAAGTCTAATGTGAAAACAACGTGCTTAAAAATGCAGGAAAAATACCTCCTGAGGAGCGAGAAATACATCGTTGTGGTAGCTCGAGTGCTGGCCGCACACTGACCTCATTTCAGAACAAAGGCTCTGTGGTCACCACAGTTACCGCCCGCCCGCTCCTACCGCAGCGTAATGGAGTGCAGCGAACGTGTTAATAACAACTTGTAAGTTAGATAGGGACACAGTGGCCTCCTTCTTGCCAACATTACTTCCTTTCTGGAGGCAGTAAACAGGAACCAATCATCATAATGATATTAAATTTTACTGTAAGTAAAATAAGGTCTGTTCTTTCTAATAATCTAATTTTTGTATGTACCCGGTAAAAAAACCTTTTCAAACAATTTTGGCTTCCAAATAATACCAAAGTACCAAGTTGTGTTGTGTTTGTTTGCTAATAACCTTGGCTGGTTTTACATCTACAAGTGAAGGAAATGTTTTACTTATGGACTATAGCAGTGGGTGCCCTATAAAGTTTTTTGGTTATTTTAGAATGACTAGTTCTGGTATTATGTTGTTTTTAGTTCAACATGGAAATTTATATTCCTTTTCTTTGTGTAACAAATGTGGTGGCTAATGTCTCCCAGCTTAGGATACACTGTTTTTTTAGATGGGGTTAATACATTTAGGTAAGTTTGTAGTATTTAGTGAACATAATTAATCAGCCTTTTGGAATTTTATATTTTACTTATCAGTACTATCTCAAGGGTTGTTTTTGTCTACCTACACAGCCGTGGGGTGTAGCTGGTGCTGATGGCCGGAGGCATTACTGTACTGTTGGCCTGTTCAACTACCAATAGCTTTTACAAGATTAAAAGTAATAATAAGATATTTGAACACCCATCAGGGATCACTTCTGGCTGGTTTATACCTACCAGTTGAACCCACCACTGGGCACAGCAAAAACCGATGTGCCACTTCAATCTGGGCAACCTTATGGATGTCCAGTAGCGGCACATCCCTTACCTCAGAGGCTCTTGTTAACCTCAACAAGGGTGTGCCACCCCCTGCCTACTTTGACAGGAGAGGCTGGTTCACAGCTGGCCTCCCTTCATCCGGGATGACTTTGAGATGTAGTGCCCTAATTCTTCCTCATGGATCTCGATAGGAGGCGGCCCCTACTCCCTAACCTTACCCATCCTGAATATCCTATCACTCCGGAAGCAGCGCAAAGGTCCTTACAGGACTAAGTGCAATTTATATAAGCTTCTTGTCCTAAGAGAACAAAAAAATAATAATTTGAAGGATAGGGAACAAAATATAAGTAGATCAGAAGAGTAGTTGATACTTACTAGAATATATAAGAAATTAATGAGACATTGCATTACAAATCATATCCATCATTTAATGTTATATTTTCTGTTTAAAAAGTTAACCCCCATTGACAATCAACTAGAATCTAGTCGAATGCAGTGTTTCAACACCGGCCACTTCAGCTGTGATGTTTCTTGATTAGGATCTAGTCGAAGTGTCGTATATATATTACCATGTATTAAACGATTAATTCTGATATCAACCTCAATAAATTCATTATGTGTATGTTCTAATTAATTGTGCTCTCGATAATAATATTTATAATTCAAAGATAAAACTAACACATAGATTTTATAAACCACCATGTTGAGATTGAGCTCTTAATGTAAGCAAAGTTTCAACCACCATCACGGAGGGAATTTTGTAATGCCTTGCATGAATGCATCAAATCTCACAACAGTTATGATATCATGAAGATAGAGCTGAAAAGATGGTTACTGCACTATCCTTTTTATGTAATTGATGTATTCTTCAATTGGAAATGTCAATGAAATCTTGATACTCATTATACCTAAATTATACCATTGTTTTGATGCAATTTTAATTCTCGAGGAATGTACAAATAAAGTGTATTGTCTAGTGAGTTGTTTATGGTAGAAAAATAACCAGAGCTAAATGCTCAGTGAGGAGAATTGTACTTTTTTTAGAAGGTCAGAATTACGAGCATACAGTTTTTTTTACATTTGAGTGTTTTTTGTTGTTTAGGAAATGGCAGCAGATCACTTTTGTTTACGGTGGAACAACTACCAGAGCAATATGGTCAGTGAACTTGACATCTTGCGCAGTGAGGAACATTTAGTTGATGTTACTCTTTCATGTGAAGGACAGAAATTTAGAGCGCACAAAGTAATTTTATCTGCATGTAGTGCTTACTTCAGAAATGTTTTTAAGGTAAGATGATTTTTTTCAGATTATCATAAATACTTTTTGTTAACATCTAGTTTGTAATCTGTACAGTTGTATGTAAGCACACTTCACTAGTACGTAATCTGTTAAGTTGTCATTCTCAAATAGCCAAAGACTTAAATAAGGGTGGTATATTTAATATAAAACACAAAACAGAATTTTTTCCAGTTTGTATTCAGATTTTTTTTCTACAAAGCCTTGTTTATTTAGGCACTTTATCAACATGCTCTTACCTTACTGCCCCTCAGGCTAGGATCGGTTCCGCTAGGCGTGCTCATGCCCAAATTTCTTCAGTATTATCACTCATTATTAATGTCTCCGTCATTAAATAAAATATGCTGTCTATAAATGTTCAAGATAAAGTACTGTGCAATGATTGATTCTTGTGTAAAGAGGACCTTCCTCTGGCAGTCCTTCTATCATATTCTACAGTAAAAAAATGGGTGAAAATGTTCAGGCTAGGGAGAGAAAGTCTGAATGATGACATACGCTCTGGTAGCCTTGTGGTCGCAATCACATCTCAAACTAGTGGAATCCGAAAAATTGACTGACCTGCGTTTGAAGACCCAAAAAATAGCTGCGAGGTGGAAACTTCCAAAAATAAATGTTTTGAGGATCACCAAAGAACATTTTCTTATCAGTAAAGTGAGAGCAAGATGGGTGCCAAAAATTCTTTCATTTGCACAATTAGAGGAGTTTGTTCTCTGGTCTAATAAGTTTTTAAGTTAATAGAATGCTGACACACAGAATGTATTAAATGTCTTAAATCAATTGTGATTGTGGATGAAAGAATGTTCCTCTACTATAATCCTCTCAGTAAAAGGGAGTCAATGGAATGGAGACTAGGAGAAGCACCCCTAGCAAAAATCACAAAGTTAAAAACAAAGTGATGGCAACAACCTTTTGAGATTATATAGGGTACCACTGAGTGATTTCAAAGAAAGAAACACAGTAAATTTAGAGTACTACGCAGCTCTATTTTACTGTTTGTGCTGCAATCATAAAGAAACCGAGGAAAGGTCGAGTAAAGGTGTCTGGCTCCTTCATAAATGCTTCTGTCCATACAGCGTTGATTGCTAAGGGTGCTGTGAGGGATTGTGGTTTCTAAGAAATCGCTCATCCACCTTACATTGCAGACCTTGCACACAGCGACTTCTATACATTTTCTAAATTGAAATCTGACTTGGTAGGAGATTCATCACAGATGTAGGTATAAAAGCAGCTGTGGAAGAACACTGCAGGCAAGGATGAAAACTACATAAGCGTTGCATGAAATGTGCAGAACTCAGAGAAAAATATTTTGAAAAACTATGGACTTAATTCTTTTAAAACCTTTTAGTGCTGGAGCAGAATAAAAAAGTTTGTCCCAAAAATGCCACAGATTTCTCTTAAGCTACTGCTTAAAAATGCCAAGCCTATTTCAGTGGTTTTGTAACGTTTTAATAAAACGTCCATAGAACCAAAACACATTTTTTAGATAGGCTCTTAATTTTTTTATTTTCTTTATAGGTAAATTGTTAAATTAAAACACCTAAATGTGGATATACTGCTAGTTGATCATATTTGAAAAACACAAATGATACTTCCAAAAATATGTTTGAACACTTTTCCAGTTTTCTTTTACAAAATAGCACTTGAAAAAATATTTCCTCAAAACAACTGATACTACTGTGTACAACTAAAATTGTACACATACACAAAAAATTATTTTATTATTCACAAAACTGTAAAGATAACTACTTTTTTACTAAATATATGTTTTCTTTATTTCTCGTAGGCCTAATTTAAATTTGTGAGATTCCTAAACACAGTTTATAAAATACTGCATGCTATGACTTGAGTTTCGAAATTTAGTAAACTTCTTTGTACTTAATATTACTTGGTGCATTTTACTTATTTTTATCTTATAAAATGCTCCTTTATTTCAGGAAAATCCTTGTGAGCATCCAGTTGTCATCCTGAAAGACGTCAACCATGAAGATGTAGAAGCCCTCTTGAGTTTTGTATATCAAGGTGTTGTTTATGTATCAGAAAAAAAACTTTCCTCATTTTTGCAAACGGCCGAGTTATTACAAATTAAGGGCCTTACTGGAGCAGCATCTACATTGAAGGTAAAAAGTTACACTTAACTTTGTCTCATATTGGTTGATTTATAAAGATCTTGATATCTGACAGATATCAGTGAAACATTTTTATTATTTTTTGCATTCAATTTCACTGTCAAGAACTCCACATATCACAGCACACAAAAAGGCCTCCCGGCCACCAAAACAAGACCTCAAGTCATTAAAGACCCTAGAATACTACAAAATCAATCTAACTGGATGTGGCTCGTAAAAATTACTGGCTCATTGTGGTAATCTGACAAATTGTCACAGCTAGTGTGAGGGGGGGTCCTCAGGAACATGTAGCTGGTGTTAAAGTTGAGTTACTGAACTCTAATTTTCTAGCCAATATTGTGTATGATGAACAGATGAGGCCCTCTAAGGAGGCACTCATCAGCAAAATCTTTGAGCTGCTGCAGAGGGAAGGCTTCAAGCTCTTTAACATCTTCTGTTCCTTCAAACAAAGATTTTTTGTCCTTTCCTGTGGCAACAAGACCACCACAATGGACTCTTGTGTCTGTGGGTTTAACCCTCAAACTGTGGGAAATACCCAAGCTTTATTTATTCATCTCTCTGATTTGTATTAACTTTTAGCTACCAGTTATACACTATATACATAATATAAACTTGAATCCCAAGTACTCATAAAGAAACTTAATTATCTAATGTAATGTATTTTGAAGTAAGTCTTTTTTATCGTTGTTCCAGAAAGCTAATAGCTATCCATATTCTTTCTGGAGGTAGGTTGCATCTTTTGATCCCGTTTTGATTGTTTTAGGATGAAAACCTTAGTGATAAATCTAGCACGGCTGTGCCCAATAAGCCTGTGGTGCCAGCTCGGAAAGTACTTCCATCAGTATCGCCGCCCTCCACTCCGCCTGTTAAACGAAGAAAAGGAGCACCTGTACGGATATGTAAACCACATGAGGAAGCAGATGACTCGGACAACAATAGCCAAAGAGATGAAGATGATCAAGAACAAACAGCAAATTATGTCAAACAAGAAAATACTGAAGAAACAGAAAGCAAACAGGTTGGAGTATTGTCATACAATGTCTTATTACTTAACACATTTGTGAATTTTTCAATGAATGTTACAAAATAATACAAGGGCTATCCAGAAAATAAATAACGTTTTGATATAAAAAAAGTACAAGAAAAAAATTACTATATACATTTGAAACTGACATTAAAATACTATTTTTCAATATAATCACCATACAAATGTAGGCACTTATCATAGTGGTGAACTAGTTTTTAAATTCCAACATAAAATTCTGCTGCCTGAGACTTCGACCAGAGAACCACTCCCTCCTGCAGTTCCACATCATCATCAAAGTGCTGCGTTACAAACCAGGTCTTCGTTGCTGGAAACAGGTGATGGTAGCTGGGTGCAAGTAAGGCGAATGTGCAAAATACCTCCCACTTAAAAGCATTCAGGACTTTTGAGATCAATTTGCCGCGTGTGGTCGGGTATTGTCCTGCAAAAACAAAATTTTCGAACTTCACTTTCCTCTCCGGTGGTTTTGTATTGCTCTTAACTTTTGCAAGGTTTCACAATACCTCACAGAGATTATGGTTCTGTTACTGTGAATCGGCGGTCTTCTTTAATCTTCTCATTGGCTTTAGAACAATTTTATCAGTCACAGTGCTTGACCATCCATTTTGTTCGTCATCATTTACATTAGTTTGGCCATTTTTAAACATAATGCACAGTGGTGCATTGCCAGTGGACACGCTCCGTCTTCAGTAATCACATCGTTCTCATAAACTTCACAGAGTTGGCAACAAATCTCAATTGGTTTATTCTGCTTAGCCAGCAAAAACCATATTACTGACTGCACTTCACAGTGTGATTTTCAATTGCGTCATACACTTTAAACTGCTGTTTTAAAACAACAAGGAATGACATTAACCTCTCACTAGCAAGGCGGGATAGCCACTGAACGGAGAAACACCCTGGCATCAAATGGCAGCGATAGTCCCATTGTAACGGCTACAGACCGAAATGTAATCTACTTTCTAGAATAGCCCTCGTAAAAAAAATTTAATACTGAAATTTAGAGAATATTTTATCAATACAGGAATACTAGAGGCACTGGTATGGTATTTTCTTTGTTTAAAAACAAGTTACAGCATATTTTATTATTTTGGTTGTAAAAACTTCTCCTTTCTCTTTTCTATCTGTGATTTGTTCCACTGATATGTAAGAAAATTTGTTAAAATCAATTTTTAATAAAGATTCAGGAAATTGTTTTAAAAATTCCAACATTTCTTCTCAAAGAAATAAATATCAATTATCAGATAAAAACCAAAAAAGATTACATAATCATGTACTGTACTATGTTTCAGTGTATCTTTTTTAAAACAAATACAAATAAAAACCTTAAGTAACTTTTAATAAAAGTAAATATTTCACTGTAAAATACATTTTTATAAAAGATTTATCTACTAAAACAATTAAATATTAACCTGAAATATAACCTATAAAACAAACTAAAGATAAAATAAATAAAGTATCATCTTGTAATAAAAAGGGTTAACATTTTTACTTTATCACACTTAAAATAAATTAAAAAGAAATTAATAAATTTTTGAAGCAATTCTTCTGACCTTGAAATCTCACACTTCAACAAGACATTCATACTCACTCCCGTTATCATAACATTATCATCACATGTATGTTCATCATCGATCTAGGCAAGATAGGATTCATTGCCCTATTCAATTCAATTCAAACTCATTATTCAACAGTATGTATAGAGGGTGTTCATTTGAAAACTTCAAACTCGTATTAAAAGACTTATAGCCCAAGTATCAAAATTCTGTAAACGGGAGTGTATAGTACTAATTGGGGGAACAAACAAAATTATTTTCAAAATGGAGATGCTCATTCCCATGCCCCCAGTACCCAAAGCCAAAATTTTGAAATGGCAATTAATACCTTGTGACACCTCAAATTGAAGCTCATAAAAAATGCTCACACAACAATTTATTAGTCTACAAACTACTGTACTACTGCTAATAACAACAAAATTACTCACTGAATACTGTAGTAAATCCTTTGTAAACTTCAAATCAAGTGTTTAAATTGGTAGTCATTGTTGTTCAAGCAAAAAAATTACGTATTTTCAAATTTTTATACGCTTAGACACATTGTTTAATCAGGTGCATAATTGTTAAGGTTGCGGATTGAAAGTTTTAGAAGTATACAAGTAAATTGAATCCTTTTACTAATTTAGGTACTAGCCACATGTAAAATCTACCTTCCTTCCTTCAAAGCCAGAAGTGATATAGTT
The DNA here is from genome assembly GCF_021130785.1 of Homalodisca vitripennis. Classification (NCBI taxonomy): domain Eukaryota; kingdom Metazoa; phylum Arthropoda; class Insecta; order Hemiptera; family Cicadellidae; genus Homalodisca; species Homalodisca vitripennis. The sequence continues at coordinate 40,422 of NW_025779482.1, forward strand.
ACACAAAATAATATAAAATGGTTATATCTCAATTTTACTTTGTAAAGTGGTAAAAACTATATTTAGCAACATTTTTCTATCTAAAATTTTGCATAAACTTTTTTAATTTTCCTACAGGCAAAACTTGAAGTTTTTGTTTTAAATTGTCACAGCTGTAACTTTCAAACTCATAAAATTAATATATAACAAGACATACGAGGTGTGTTCAAAAAGTATCGCGAATTTTGTGTATTTTCAAAAATTATTTATTTATTCGTGAATATCTATTTTGTCCCCTTCAAAGTAATCCCCCTGGGATATTATTCACTTGTGCCAACGTTTTTTCCAATCTTTGAAGCACTTCAAAAAATCATTTTTTTGTATCTTGTTCAGCTCCTCCTTCGATGCCGTCTCTATCTCGTCAATCGTGGCGTAGCATCGTCCTTTCATGGGCCTCTTCAGTTTCGGGAACAAGAAAGAGTCACAGGGGGCCAGATCTGGGGAATACGGTGGCTGCGGTATCATTAGTGTGTTGTTTTTGACCAAGAAGTCACGTACAAGCAGCGATGTGTGAGCAGGGGCGTTATCGTGGTGCAAAAGCCAATTTTTGTTTTTCTACAAATTCGAGCGTTTCTGGCGGATTGTTTTGCGCAAATTGCGCAAAACTTGCAGGTAATATTCCTTATTCACCGTTCTACCTTGTGGCAAGAACTCATGATGCACCACACCTTTGCAATCGAAGAAAACTGTAAGCAAAACTTTCATATTCGACCGAACTTGGCATGCTTTTTTTCGGGCTTGGTTCGTGCGGCAGCTTCCATTGAGATGATTGAGCTTTGGTTTCCACCCACGATTCGTCATCAGTTATGACCCTCTGGAGCAAATTCGGGTCATCGCGGATAGATTCCAACATCTCACTAGCAATGTTCATGCGATGCTGTTTTTGATCGAAATTGAGCAAGTTTGGTACGAATTTTGCGGCGACCCGTCTCATGCCCAAATTATCGATTAGAATCGAATGAAACGAGCCAATTGATATGCCTAAGGTCCTCAGCAATTTCTCTAACAGTGATTCGACGATTGGCCAATACCATTTTCTTCACTTCATCAATGTTTTCGTCTGTTTTTGAAGTGCTCTGGCATCCGGCACGCTCTTCGTCGTTCACATCTTCTCGGCCTTCTGAAAACATTTTGTACCACCGATAAACGTTGCTTTTGTCTAAAGTAGCTTCTCCGTATGCCGCAGTCAACATTCAGAATGCATCCGCGCACTTAATTTCGTTTTTCACACAAAATTTAATACAGGTTCTTTGTTCCATTTTTTTGAATAGGTAAAAAATCGAAGACGAACCAAAACACGTGCGAGCAAAGCAGCTGTCAACAATTAACTGAACATTCAAAATGGCCGAAATTGTGAACATAAGTGAGAGACATTGTACCAACATAACGCCACAAAAAAATCGAAATTCGAATATACGTAACCCGCGAAAATTCAAAATTAGCGATACTTTTTTGAACACACCTCGTATTTCAAATATATTTATTGGTATATAAATAAACTTCAGAATCTTAAGAAGACAACAATATCAAATTCTAGATGGATTGAGTATAACAAATATGTAGTCAAAATTTCTGAAAGAATGTGTGCAAAACATAAATAAGTGTTTTACCATTAAAGAAATTTCTAATTGCCAGATCTAAGGTTGAGGAGGATTCAGAGAGATATGGAGAGCATTCAGTGTTTTATTTATAAAGCATGAAATTCATCAAGATGAAAAATGTATGGCATATTTTATTTTTACTTCCACATACTAAGGTTTGAACACAAACTACTCTTCCTTTTCCAATTTCTTGTGGACATTATAATACTTTGTTTGTTATTTTAAGTTAAAAAATATATGCCATGTAATGTCACGTTTTTATATTTGTTCAGATATCAGAAGGCCAACCTGTAGAGGAAGAAACATCAATGGAAGCCGAAGGAGAATTAGACTCTAATGAAAGTGTGCCAAGTGCTTATCCTCCAGGAGAGGCTCCTGAAATGAGTGAGGATGGTGAAGTCAAAAGGGAAGAAGCGACACTACTGGAACGTTCATTAGTAGCAGCTAGTATGTCAAGGCCCTTTGAATCTCCAGGTAAGATGAAGTAAAACAGTTTGAACATTTCATTGTATTCACGTAGTGTTCAAAATATAAAATGCACAATTTGTTTTTTGATTAATAAACATGTTTTAAATTAACAGAGATAAATGCAATTTATTGTTTTGAAGTCAACTAGAAGAGTGTGATTGTATCACTGAACTATGGCAAATGTCCGGAAAAATCCAGTTTCCTTCATAGTCTATACTAGCATACCAACCATTGTTCTCAGTATATCCAGAAGATATTCGGTCTTGATAAGCTGAGTTATGTCAATGACAATACTGCTCCAATGATTTTTTTTGCCTCAGGTCATGGTGGCTCTGAACTTTTGTATATGGTATAACACCACACAGAAATCCACTAGCATTATGTCAAGTGAACAATATAGCCGCCACCCCTTTCTTCTTCTAAGGAGTGGAGTGAAATTCAAGCTCTGCTGGTGGAAGAGGTTTCCTTCCCTTAGAACAAGCCTCCCTAGAAGGGTTTGAACGAAAAATTTTTGAGCCATATGATCAGAAATCTTATGCAAGACATCATCTCCCTCAATCAACATTTTAATTTTATAATATCCACTAGCAGTTACCCACGGCTTCGCACACAATTTCACATGTTTTGCACGTGTATGAGCATTTCTGGTTTGAGTAAATTATATTTCTGACGCCAATGTTGAGTTTGCCTTCTTCCTACAATCAAGACAATATGTTAAAAAGTGTATAATTATAGTCATTTAAATTTACTCTAGTCATATTATTTTTTGTTCCAAAGCTGATTTTACCTTCCTCCCAATCAAGAAAATATAAATACATACAGAGCTCTGAGAAGCGTACATTTGTCAAAAGACAACTTAGATAGATTTCATAACAGTATTTAAATATATAGTAAAAGTTAGACTACATTGTTCCTTATATCTGCACTGCTAGCAGTTACACATTCCTTTGTACGCAACTTAGTAGGTGTTGCATGTTTATGACTACTGCTGGTTCGAGTAGATTATATTTCCGATGTCAATTTTGAGTTTGTATTGTTGCCACAATCAAGAAGATATGTCAAAAAGTATATAATTATGGTCATTGTTATTTGCTTCATTCTTAAGATGTTTTGTTTCCAGATCAGTACAATTTATAACAATTATTCAGGAAAGCCAACTTCTATCAAAAGAGAACAAAGATTGGTTTTATATCAGTCTTTAAATTTACAGTAAAAGTTTTAGAATATTTTAAACGAGTAGAACTGGAATTTGTACATTAGTTCAAAAGAACAGTCGAGGGAGATTTTATCTAGAATAGTTCTTGGTAACTACTTTAAAGGGAGTCTTCGGAGTCAAATGCTGACTTTTTTATTTTTTAGGCCATTTTCTAAGGTAGATTAGTATTTACCTAATTGATAAAATCTAAAAGGGCACTAAAAATTATGGTTACTTATTAAAAAAAAATTTGCCACCATTTAATATTCCGAGTCCTAGTCCAGATAATTATAAAGCCAATGCAGAAGGCGTTGGGTTAAGTTTTCAAGATCGGCACATCACACGTCTGCAATGTATCAAGGACTATTTCCTCCTTGCAATGTTTCTTTGCAGACGTAGTTCCCAATTTATGTCTCTGTCAAGATCAGTACGCAAATATTAAACTTTAGATAACTCAATTGCAGAGCCACTCAGCAAAAGGAACCAATGCTGTCCTTCCCCTCCAACTGATGTCTTCTTGTAAAGGCTACATCAACAGCCCTGGCTGTGTTAACACTAAGACCAATCCTGTCGCACCACTTTCCTTGGTCTGCATTAGCCCATTCGTGACTGTCATGTTAAACTTACCAGTCTTCAGAATTACAATGTCATCTGTCTTTTTGTTGAGAACTCTACCAGATGTCACCAAACCTACTGTGTTTTTCAGAATGTGGTTCTTGCTGCACATGTCTTATTTTGCTTACAGTTATTTATCGTGTGCAGCATGAGTCACCCAAAATTCAAACATGTGCAGATCATAGCTACTGTCATTGCCCCACTTCATCATTACATCTAGGTTTCAAACTACAGGGTATATCTTTACATTTAGAGATAGAGAGACTTGCATCATTTCCTTATGTGAAGATATCAGAGAAAATTAAAAGACTGCAGCTAAACCACACAATTCAAATCATTTTATTGCCACATTTATAACAATCCAGTTTTATATGCATGTCACAATATAATGAATCGTCACTATAAAAAACAGTAGTAATAATGATTACCTTAATTTCTAATCTAACCTAATTCTTGACAAATATTTAAACAATGATGTGGCAGCTTCGTCAAGGCTGTAAAATGTTGTCCCGGTCCCGGTCAGATGATGACGCATTAGACACGCCATGAAAACATTAGAGGGTAATGAAATCATCTATTCTCCAGCTTAGATTTAAAAAAAGCATTGTTTATGACAGTAAGAAATAAGAGAGGATCCAATATTGAACCTTATGGGAAATCCTGTTTTTGCATCAAAAAATCAGACTGATAATACTTGCCCCTGTGACTCAGTTGAACATATTGAACTCGTCATACCAGAGAGGATTGAAACCAGTATAGAATAATTCTGCAGATACCAAATCGTTCCAAGTTTACATAGAAGAGTTTGATAGTCCATAACATTGAGTGCTCGACTCAGATCACAAAATATTATACCTTCACTCAAACGAAGATAAAATACAATTGTTGACCAAAGCCGTTGAGTCATTGGTCCTTAGGCTTGCCTGAACCCAAACTGGCAAGCAGATAGAAGTATTTTTGTGTACAGTCTATTGAACACAATCTTTTCAACATTTTGGATATCACTGGTGTATTTGTTGGTATTGGTCTATATCAGAATACCAGCTGCATTTTTAAAGATGTTAGACAAATCTCACAACACTATTAGAGATAAATGTCGTAAAAACAAAACCTTAAGTACACATACGATTTTTAAAACTTTGTTGGTGTTACACAATATAGTTAGAACGGGGATTTTATAGGTAAAAACAAGAAGACCTTTTAAATGTTAGAATAAAATAAAGAAAAATACAAGACAAGGATTCAAAAAAATAAAAATATTCCGCACTGTCCCAACTTTGCCCCTAATAAAGCCAAGTTTCATTTCATCATTGTTCGTCTAAAGATCATCATATGGATTGGAATGATGTCATCATAATCCACTGGAAAACTATTTCTGAAAAAGAAAATGAATCAAGGTGTTCTACATTTATTTAGCAGACCAGCCATTTGGACAACCATCAGTTGAAATAAGGATGATTTGCCTGCCAACGCTGATAAAAAGAATCAAGTGGAGTGGAGAGTTTAAATAGATCAATGTGTAGTTGTAATACACAATAATACAACACAAACTGTTAGTAAGTGTGGTGTGGTTTCAAGAATATCTTCTAGAATGAATTCTGTACTTGAGAGTATATTGTAGGTGTCTCACACCACTGAGATTCAGAATCGTGAATCTCAAATCCACCTCTGAAATCCTCTTGGACCGTCCATTTTCAAACAATGCAAGTGCAGATGTCAGTTGAGTTGTTGTACTATTTTTCATTTTCAGTGCCTCCTATATCTTGAATAAAGATCTACATAGTGTTTTCACTTAACACAAATAGATGCCCAAAGTACCAAATAACTCAAATACCAAACAACAATAGTTTCGAAAAGGCAAAAAAAGCAGTGTCGTCTGGTCAATCAATTGTTGACATGTGAGTGTTGTGCAGAATATCCGTGGTCAACCTACATAGTCTACGGCTGACCTCAAAAAGTTAAAGCTATTTAGTGATGTTATGATTGGAAAGTACTATTTTAAATAACTACAATGTGACTACTAAGAAGGAAAGGTACTTCAAGAGTATCATCAAAGACTGATAGGAAACTGAAGCAGGCGTGTTTGGGATACTAACTAATTACATTGAATCACAAGGAGAATCAATGATTGTTGTTCAAGCAAATGTGAGAGGTAAAGTAAAATGTTGACCACCTAATCTCGAGGAACTGCAGAAAATGAGACATTGCCATTCTATTTGTCAAGCAGCAATCGGAGCACTAAGTTCTCCTATCATTAGCTTGGATATGGTGTGGAACTATGAGACCCTCAATAAACCAACTTCCTCGTGTGTGTCAGAAATCACAGGAAATAAAAAAGCTGACCAATTATCCAAGAAATGGGCTTTCAATTAAATATAGTCTGAACCAGGCTTTCACCTAAATACAGTCTGAACCAGGATACTGAATGGTTACCACATTCTTTAGGGGGAATGGAGATGATAACCAAAGAAGAAACCTTTGGGACAGAAATCTAGACATGCCAAAGATTTACCCAGGAACTTTAAGTGGAGCTGAAGAGCTTGTCAGACTTAACAAATCCAAGCTAAAAGCATTGACAGACTTCCTTATAGGGAACTGCAAAATCAATGAATACCTGAGGAAGCTTGGATTGATAAAAATGAAACTTCGGGTTCTATCAGATCAGGCAGAAAAATCACATCTGTTAGTAGAATACAGTGCATTAGTAGGAAGAGCTAATCAGTGTCAACTCCCTGAAAGTGTTCTAATTCATAGTAGAGCAAGATAAGAATAGGAAAATAAAATAGACCTATAAGGAAAACCACACTTTGTCATCTCCTGACACAATTCAATACAAACATTTTGTTATTTTCTTTCAATGTGTTACAGGTTCATTTCCTCCTTTTCCTGTGACGGGAATCGTGCCAGGAAACGCTCCACTTCCTGAACAAGTCACGCCCACGGGTGAGTCAATACTTCTTTGTTTAATATTAAAGACGTTTCCCATAATTATTGTAAACAAATGTATGGTGTAGTGGTTTTTTTCCGTCTGGGTTTAGAAGTGATTTTATGAATGTACAGTGGAAGTCACAAGACCAAAACAAAACTATTGCAATATAGTGAATTACTTTGTAGAGTTTATAGCTGCCAAATCCTTTACATGCCTTTTGATCCTAAATTGTGTTTTGCAAAATTTACAGTAAAGAATCACATACTCACGAGATGATGTTAAACATACTTTTTAATTAATGTCATATAGAATTGTAATAACTAGTTTTACATACTTCTCTTACACACAATTCTTTCTGACTTTTGTTTTGTTCGCTGTGTTATCTTTGTGTTGTTGGTCTTCATTCTATATATTGTATCAGTTCAGTGTTGTATCACACTGCATTATGGACTCACTACAATCGATGGTACACTCAGCACTTTGTGCCTGTGCATCATTTTGTATGCAGTTTGTAATTAAAATCAACTGTGTATGAACAGTGTATACTATATATATATATTGCAATATCTGCATTAAAAGGTATATTTTGACTCAAAGCTCCAGTTTTTTCTTATCTAGGTGAACTCTGAATATTGTTGATTACCAAATTGGTCAAAATAAGTGCTGTTTTTTCTATAAAGACTAAGTGTAAACAGCATATATTTCAGCCCTGAACATTTAAATATAAGTGTGGCGGAACCTGCAGTAATTTTGACACTAATAGGATTACATGTCATTCAGTTAAACTGAATAAAAAAATTTGAACACAATTGTTTCTGTGGATTTTTTACCATGAGAACAAACATCCACACATTCAGAAATTATCACTTATAAGTTTATAAGGATTAGTTTATCAGTGTTGTATTACGAACTTGTGTAATTAAATTATGCACAAATAAAACATAAGTAATAAGAAACGTAATAGTCAGCTAGAAAACTGATATTTTCTTATAACTTCAAAGTTCTATGAAAATGAAAACACTTGATTAGTTTAAAATCCAACTATATCCAAAAAAAGAAACTGTAGCAGACAGTGTGTAGTAGTGTGTAGTGGTGGGGATGTAGTGGTGGGCACAGGAGTGCCTGCTGAGGTTGCGCAATGACTCAGAGGCGCTCTTGTGTCCACAGGTAGGGGGGAGTGGAAGTGCATGCAGCCTCAACGCTGCTACCTCTGCCACAAGGTGTTCAGCAATTCAGGAAACTTGCGCCAACATATCAGCAACATGCACATGCCTCAGCAGTACGTACCGTGTCAGATCTGCCATCGGGTGTTCAAGAACAAGGAGTATCTGAGGAAACATCATGTACAGACACATAATGCTCCCTTGCGACGGCCTCGGCCTGGCTCCGCCGATCGTATCTTCCGCTACCAATGCTGACAACGAGTGAGTACACTGCTGTAACACCCACACACACGGTCTCATGTACAAGTACAAAATAATATTTATATGTACAACTTGTGTTGAGTCATTTCTGAACACATAAGGTTGTATAATTTGTAGTCAACATACTGTAACAGGCATCTCAGTTAAGCAAATCAACAGTTAGATTATGTTTATAGATCTACCACCTCATTACTTCCTCATGTGGATAACTATCCTAACACATAGACTACAAACCAGCTAAAATAAACTAACGAATCCTCAATCTGAAATCTACAGAATCTTCAACAAAGATTTGAATTCCATAATCAATATATATGGGATTTGACATTCTAATCTGTGGAGATTTGCCATGTCATTAATTATCGGCTGATTGAAATTACAAAAATTACTGATCACTAAAACGTGTTTCTGATGTACTTATTATTTTCAAAACTATAAATACATTATGTAAACTATCAAATTATTGTGCTTTCATAATTCGCAGAGAACAGCACTAAACAAATTACTGAATGATAAACCTCCTGGCAGTCCTCGATTCTCTAGTAGCACAACAGCAGCAATAAATAGCGATCTTTAATGTTAGACTATGTATTAAGCATTGTCTACCACCGCAATCAATAGTATCTCCACAATCCACAAACTCCATACAAGATCACAATCTAAGGGCAAAAAATATGTCAGACCTTCCGTTTACATAACAAAATATTATACAGGAAGATTGAGCGCTCAACAGTAAAGAGCAACAATAGGTTGTGTTAGTAAGTTCTATTTTAAATTTTTGGTCTGGAGAGTCAACATGTACTGGTTTGCATGTTCTTGCGAGGGGCAGTACATGTCCAGGTTATATAAGGGATATTTCCACGTTGAATGTGAAGTAGGCCTAATACACATGTACGAAAATCATAATTAATAAAGCCGTAGTCTTGAGCTTTAAAAAATATATTTTTTTGTAGTAATTAAGCTCAGGTGGTTGTAATGTAATAGTGGCTTGCAAGTTCAAATCGCCTTCGACTGTATCTTAATGTGATCGGAATGTTACAGTGTTTTGTGGTGTGGGTAGGGGGGAGTAGGTAGTCCAGAAACCATGTCCCCTTGAGTGAAATGCGATTCTTATTGAACCATAAATCTGATCTTTATTATAAATATCCCTTCTGCCTTAGTCAGAGGTAGGTAGTTTTCAAATGTGGGTACCATCTCAATTTGTCAAACTATAGATACTTTATTAGTCTATAACGTATTAGTGTATAGGCTTTTAATTTGCACAAGACTCAAGATACAAAATTATGGACTTGGTTTAATACAATCCATCTTTAAAATTGTATCTGTAATATATTCACTTATAATGAATCATTGTTATTGTATATACCTGTAATACCTTTGAACAGCTGCCACCTTCAAACTGCAGGATATCGTAACATTTTAAGAAAACATTGCTTGGAATTGCTTTGCAATTATATATAAAGTTTAAAATTTTATTTATGTTGTGACATACTTCAAATAAAGATTTTGGCAAATGTGAATGGCCGCTATCTTTTGTTGGTTGAGACTGCCTCCGAACTTATTTAAGCAATGCATAAGTAGCTTAGTACCAAGTTCAGTTTGAATCAGTGAGTAATTATGGCATTATTTCTGCAATGTTATTATATGGCATATTTAAAACTTGTACGGCCACAGTCTGTAAACCATCAGAGATATCAAAAATCATGTAAGAACCAAAAACAAACATTATTGTAAATGATTAGGAAATTTGAAAACACTTTTGTTTAGATCTAAATGCTAGGCGCAAATATTGTCTCTGTAAAAAGTTTAGAGTATGGATATAATATTAAGGCAGTGTGTTCACAATGTGAGCTGTATTGCATAAACCCTTTTTACATAAATATTTATAAACATAGGATTTGCTTCTTTAATTCGAATCTGGTGTTAAGGACCACTTTGTTCGGTTCTAAGTAAGTTGATTACATTTAAATACATAAACCAATATTTAAAACTTATTTTTATGAGGCCTTGCTATCAAAAAAGTTTATAAAAGTTTTGTGATGTGTCTGATGAAGATAGCCTTGCTAATGAAAGACCTCACAAAAATAAAAGTTTTAAATATTATTTTATGTGTTTAAACGTAATTCAGTTAACAGTAGACAATACAAGCTGCATCTTCAAAATTTCTAAGTAAATTGTTTTATTAATAATAGTGTTTTTAACTTATTCAGTTGTAATTGTGTGTAATATTTCAATTTATTTGTTGAACGTTAGTGAAGCCAATAAATAGGGGAATGTCGATATTTCTCTTGTTTCTATCTATCCGGTGAACATCTAGTGAGCGAAAATTAAAAAGTTAATGTAATATTTTTGACACTTGAACTGTAATAGTATTTCCAATAGAGAGACAGTCATGATATTATTAAAATTTTAACTACCAAATTGTGGACTAATTTATAACATAATATACAAACTGAAATTGAAATAGTTAAGTGCTGTAAAATTAAACAATTGTGTCAGATATAATCTCCAAAGCTGTTTGGTGTCACAAGTAAAATAATGTAAGACAAATAATGTTTTATTTGAACAAAACTATCAACCTGTTAAATAAGCATATACAATGTCAGTACGAACAAAAAAGTAGACATAAAAATCCCTTAATTTTATTTATTGTCTGTTGACTAGATAATTTTTATGATTAACAATATTTTGGTTTATACATTCGCTACTGAGGGGACCAGAGGTAGAGGATGATGACACTCGTATTATCAGAAGCCAAACTAATATTGTATGCTACAGCTAGAGTTGTGCTGGCATATAAGTTCGTGTAACTGTCATCTGTTAGAATGGTTTCAAAGTTAGCGTACAATATTTCAATTACCATAGCTAAAAATAAATAATGTAATTGCAATAATGCGATAGTTTTCCCAGTTCTTGGACAGGTGTGCAATGGAAGTTATTAACAGTCTATAGCATTTGAGATTATCTAAGAGATGAATACCAGAAATATTGAAAATCAAGGGTAAAACAGAAAAATTATTTGATTAGCACATTCACACGACGACGTGCGCCACGTGTGGTACACGGCGATCTTCTCACGAGCGCGTCGTGTACCACGTGTGGCGCACGGCCCACATTACAGCAGCGCGTCATGTACCACCCGTGGTACACGAACAATGCATTTTCAAATGGCTCTCTGAAACTAACGTTTGCCTAGAAGGTTCTACATTTCTGTCTACGCCATCTATAAAACTCTTATAATATTTTTCATTCAATGCAAACTCGTTTTTCCCAAAATTGGTGTAAAAAAATTGCATAGTATCTGAATAGTTGTTTGCCGTGTTTGTGATAGCTAATAAGCCTATCAGCAAAGATAAACCTGTAAACCTTTATGTTCTTAAACTTAATATATGTTCATACATTTAGAGTAGTTATTACGGGTAGATTAAAAAAGTTGCTCACGTTATAAGTTATGAGTTTAATCTGCAGAAAGTGACAAGTCTAACCTAACAAATACTTCGTAAATTGAAATAAAGTAATGAAAATAACTTAAGTATTAAAAAAAACTCTAAATCTACATGACATTTTTCGTCTAATGTTTGTTATTGAAACAGTCCAAACACATCGCTGGATTATCTGTGCAGTCTTTGCAGAAAGTTGTAACTCTCTTGCAACGTTTTCTGGCTTCTGTTGTTCCATGACAGGCAACTAGAGACTCATAGCAAAGGTAAACATCGTTTTCTTGATTGCTTAGCAAGGCCATCTCTCTTAACTAATTCGTGTTTTTGAGTAGGTAATCGTCTTGCTGAAAACAGCACATTAAATGTTGAAAATATGGTTTAAAGTCAAATGTTCAAGAAGCTTATAATTAAAATTGTTTGTACAGACTTTGAGGCCTAATTTACGTGTAAACTATTTGATCTGTTTCCTAAAAACAATACGGATTCAGATTATATAATTTAAATGAAATACACTAGTTATAAATAAGATTACCTGAAATCGGAGGTGTTGAGAGTTGGTTAGAAGCAGGATTACAGTTACTGTTTTCCTCTACAAGCTTTCTTGCCAAAACAGATCGGAAATTTTAGCATATCCCATTTAGCTTTCTTTTCCCTAACACTGTTGAATACCACAAAGGCGTTCACAACACATGTACCCAGCAATAACTCTAGTGCAACCTTCTTGTACCATTTAGATGTTTTTCTCAATGGGCTATAATACGAACTCATTTGGTCTGATACGTCTACGCCCTTTTTGGCATCATTGTAAGCTAAAACACAGCTAGGTTTCATGATTGGTTCGTTATTTCTATTGGTTTTTTTACTGGGCAATAAGTTGTCCCCATCCTCAGGTCGAGTACTTATCAAGTTTACTCGCCTCTTGTCGACCCAGCTGATTACTTTTACACCTTGTTTGTTCTCCTGCGCATACACTTCACCCTTTTTCAATTTCTTGCTTATAACAGTCTTCGGATTGGACTTCAAATCCTTTCTCAAGGTACCACAAAGGTAAGGTAAGTTTTTTCTTTTAAGCAAGGCCTCAGCTAACTCGACGCTGTTGTAATAATTATCAGCGTACAGCAAACGGCCGTGGCCTAAGAAATCATGAATAAGATGCAGCATTATTTTTTGTTTGTGGCCTTTTCCAGATGTAATGTCACCTTTACCTACGTATATTTGAACTTGCAGGTATAGCCATCAGGAGAACAAAGCTTGTATATTTTCACACCATATTTGTGTGATTTGTCCGGCAAGTACTGCCGGAAATTAAGCCTGCCTCTCCACGGGACCATGGTCTCATCTATAACTACAGTTTCACCTGGAATCCTGACAGCTTTGAATCTATCATTTAACATGACCTGCAGATTTTGGAGCTTTTTCATCCTGGGGTTCTTCATCTACTGCTTCTTCATTATTATGAAAATGAAGACATCGAAGAAGCATTTTCAAACCGCTCTCTCTTCATAGCCTGTTTTATGAAGTCATTTTTAAACATGGTGTCATTTGACCAGTAAAACCTTATTTGAGGCAAAGGGCACATCCCCATCACAATCAAAATCCCTAGAAATTGTTTTTTATTTCTCCACTAGTACAGTCAATCCACTGCCTCATAAAAGACCTCTGTTTGGGGATATTGTTTGAAATATCTTGCCGGGCATATCGGTTTGTTTCTTCTACGATGAGGTTAATAATATCGTCTGTTAAAAACTGCTCTAATACTGTTACAGGATTTGATATGTCAAAATCATATACCAACCCTTCATTGTCAGTATAGGGAAATTGTTTCTAACAGTACTCTCTTTATGTCATCCCACCACTCATTACCATCGTCATCATTACCGGTACTTGTTTCAGTTTCACCATTTGGCCCATCATCAGTTTCGGGCACATTGCCATTGGCGGTTTCATTATTTTCCTGATAAGGTTCTTCTAATTCTGATCTTGTATTATTTTCATAAATATTTAAACCTAATTCATCACTTAAGCTTATATTTTGTGAGAAATAAAGAAACTGCATTCTGTGAAGGCTTACGTCATCTGAAGTAACAATTACATTTTCTTCGATATTTAATGCATGACTTACTTCATTTGCATCAAGTTCCTCATCATTACCGTCTGCATTTGAAATCCTCACTATCTGCTTCAGATGGTAAGTATTCGCTCCCCGACACAGAAAAATCAGTAAGTTCACTATCACTGTGGCCTTCAAGAGCATCATCGATCTCTTGTTCGTCCATTTTATTACAATTTCACTACGAAACACCACAAAATAACTTTCAATTCAACACACACCCAGTCACTAGCAGTGGTAACCTACAAATTAACGAAGCAGACAGACGGACAGAAGAAAGACAAAAGCGCGCCAAACGATGCTCGCTTAAATGTCTAGCTAGACGCAGGTTAGAAGCAACACATGTACCCACGTGTGGTACACGACGCGCGGTAGAGATTAATGTCTTATTAGTTCAGCGCGTCGTGTACCACACGTGGTACACGCACATATATGTATAAAAGTTCATCAAAAAATGGTTTAATTTACGTTTTGATAGTTTTGCACATATTTTATAAACTGCTGTCGAGTGATTTAAGCAAAAAAACAAAAATACGCCATTTCTGACAGATTTTACCGATATCAACACGCCACTTAATTACGAAGGTAGTTATCACCTACGTCGTGAATGTGTTAATTTTGTTGCTGCTTCGTGGTGTCTCAGTTCAGAACTAATCCTGACACGTTGAGCTTTAACAATTATTCTTCATATAACCCCAATAACTGTGTCACCTGTAATTTATCTGTGGAAGGAGGATAACACTATCTCAATGTTTTGGTATGATTCCTTCATATCACCTAGATGATAGCTTTGTGTTATGTTTAGTTTATCCACTTGAGGAAAAGATCAGATAGCAGGTCTTGAAATGTAGAGTTATGTATTTTTTCTATAACTTAACATTTGCAAATGTAAAAACATCTCCTTTTACCTTCATGAACAAAACTATTCGTTGTTAAAAACAAATTTTAAACAAAGCCATCCTTATAAGGATTGGAAACAGTAAAACTTTATAAAGATATGGATTTGATTAGTAATAAATGCTCAAGTGTTACCGAGTTTATCATCATGAACTGTGTGGTGTGTGTGTTACAGTCTGTACTACTTATGTGGCTGTGACAGTTCTTCTTCCCTTACTGTTACACAACTACAATGAGGAGAGAGGAGAAATATTTATTTTAGTTTTAGAATGTTCAGAGATACCACGAATAAGTGTATCCAAAAATATGGGTTATGAAAGTTAACAAGTGAATGTAAAATCACCAAGCAAGACTACATGTAAAATATATCTCAGAAAAATTATAGAATGTTACTAATCTTTTTAGACAAAATCATATATATATATATATAAAACCATCTCAGTTCTCCCAGATGCCGTAAAATAATTTTTATATACTACCTAAAACTTAATATTTTGCTTAAATTTTAGTGTCTTGTTTATTTTGTAATAATAAGTGAAATTAGAAATTCCTAAATGTTTTACAGTTCAAAGTGAGCAAAAAGCAGTTGACTTATGCCAAGAAAGGTTTATTAGAAAAAAGTTTGCATTGTAATCTATGTAAATTTTTCCAATACACAGAAAGTGTAGAATATGGTATAGTTTGAGTCAAACTTAATTATTTGTCAGTTTCTTTAAAAGAATTGGTTTTATGTTAAGGAGTTTGTTTGTGTCTAAGCATATTTAACTTGAGATAAAATTTTAAATAGGTTTTTGAAAAGTATTACTTATTTTATTAAATTAAACTATTTAATATTTATTTACATTCAAACTAAACTATAATTACTTAGCTAAATTCAAACAAGTTTGGTTTTCTGTTACAATTTAATAAATAACAGTTTATTTTCTTACAGTTTACAAGAGTGTAAGAAATGTAAAGATTTAAATTAGCCTACAATGTAACACTATCAGAAATGGGGGTCAAAAGTTATTTAAAGTGATGGTCAAATTCTATGTATTTAAAAAGTGCCATGAATTGTAGTAGGGTATGGTTTGATCGTGCTGACAACAAAGTTCTCATAATAATTTACATTACAAATGTATCAAGGATGAACCTGGTGTCTTGACCACGTCCAAAGCTTCACATGCCAACTGGACGAGATATCAAGTTTCTGTACAAGTAAATATTCGTAAAGTAAAATAATTTAAAACATATAAAATTATATGTATTGAAGCGATTAAAACATTACTCTTCTTTACTCCAAATTTTCCTCAGATAGATTGTAAGGGCTATGATTATCAAGTGACTGAAGATTCTAAACACAAGGTCAAAAGTAATAGGCAAAATTATATAACTATTTTAAAAAAATGTAATTTTTATTTTCCCCAAACTTTTTCATAGGCTACCTACAAAAATATTATACATGTTCTAAACAAATGTGAAAAAATATTGAATACCGATTATCAGCATGTTTGGGCTGCCAAAAAAAGAA
>NW_025779483.1:0-21536 GCF_021130785.1 Homalodisca vitripennis
AAATAAATACTAATTGTGATAAGTATATATATTACAGGGTGTCAATTAAGTCTGGAACCTCTTTTTTAATTTTTGGAACCATAATAGAAAAAGAAATACCAACGCGGAAAAGTTCACCCACGTCGTGCTTACTGCGTTGATGAGTAAACGCACCACATCTTGCACAATATTTACCCGTACCAGAAAAGAAACCACTGTATATATACTATATATATATATTATATATATATATAATTATATATATGATATATTACAGGGTGTCAATTAAGTCTAGGAACCTCTTTTTTAATTTTTGAAACCATAATAGAAAGAGAATTACCAAAGTTCACACGTGCTTACTGGTGATAGTAACGCACACATCTGCCCAATTACCAACCAGTATAATCCCCTATTGAGGGGACTGTCCACAGGAGTCAGGACAAAATTCTTAAATAGCAGCATAGGTCAAGTTTGGTAGTATCAAATTAAAGGTCTTACTTTAGCAGAGTTACTTACAATGCTGCCAAACTTGGACTTCAAAAGGTGGGATTCATTCGGTAGTTAGTTATAGCTATTTGGAATTGTTACAAACACAATTGCAACAATGGTAAATTATTAAGGTATTACAAGTAAACAAACACTCAATTTTTAAGTACCTGTGCATTACAAAAGCAACGTGTTTCAAAATGTTCCCCTCCCATTGATATATATATTATAAACCATATTTACTATATCATATATATATATATAACTATATCATACTATATATATAAGTAGATATGGAATTATGGCGGTTCTGGCGCACTTTTGGGACAGTCCAGAAAATCAATTGGTAATATATACTGTTCCATTTGAACAATTAAACAAAATCTAAGAAATAACTAACAGGAAATGCACGAATTCGTTAAAATAACCCGAAATCTTTAGCTGTTTTTTACTGTTCAACTGGTTTTGCTTCTACATTTTATAAGCTGTTTTAATGAAAAAATCCAGAAATCTTACATAAAAAATCTTGTATTCTACAAAGTTTAATTAGTAAACACAGTCTTTATCTTTAATAGTCCTTCTTATCCAGTAACAATTCAAGTGTAATTTTTTCATTTTTGTTTAATTTCTTTAATCTTTTTTCTCATCCAAAACAGTCAAAAATTCGTGTTTTCGGGTAAGTTGTACTTTACAATCTTCCAACTCAGGCAAATTATTGTAAAACCCGAGAATTTATTCTTTCATTTTCTCCTAAATTCAAAATTTTTGTATTTCTTTTATTTTCTTCCAATTCATTTCAACTTCTTATAATTCTTTAAACTTACATTCTCTCATATATCATTTAAACTCTTTCAAGAACTCCCATTTTAAATAGAAAAAATTTTAAAGACGGAAAAAAATGAATGAAATTTTGCTAACAATCACTCGAGAAGGTCGGGGGAGAATGTGGAGTAAAAAACCGCATTCTTTTCAAGAGGGTTCCTCGTTTAATTTTCTCCAAACTGTACTATAAAATCATCGAAGGGATTTCTTCTCTGGCTTTTAAAATCGTAGACAAATTCAAACATCCAGATAATGAAAAAATACAGGTAATATCTTGTTCATAAATAAAACGTGTGCTATTTTAAAAACCAACAAACCTAATGTAATTCTTTGATAAAGGAAAATAATTTTGTCAATGGTTCCAAGAGAATAAGTAAAAATTTTTTAATATACTGTTTTTCTAAATTCTGATAACAAATTTTGTTTGCTTCTTGTCTCCATATTGCAATTTTGTGAAGCAGATTATTATTCCAAATAGTGTTAGTTTATTTTCGAAATTTCTGTATGGTTTTCCTAGGTCTTGTTCTAAACAAAATTAGAAAAATTACAATCTCTACAAACGAAATATTTTTTATCAATAAATTTCTCCTCTATTTAGAACACTATGTAACAGTTGGCATTTTACTCTTCCATTTAAACAAAAAGATTTTTTTTTATAAAATATGGAGAATTTATGGAAACTAAGTCTGTGCCGAGATATAAATTCTTGTTCAGCGCAAATGTTTGTGTTTACATTTCTCATAACAACACAGAGATAAATAAGAAATAATTTCCATTCTATTTGTACTAACTATTTAGGATATTATTGTGTACAGATTTATTAAAAGATTTTATTACGGGACGAAGAAATCGAGATTTTTCAATCAGCGGGCGAGTGCCGATAAAGAGTTATATTTTTTGTTCAGAGTTTTATAGGAAGGAATGAAAGAGAATAATATGAAACATCATCAATTATTGTTTAAAGACATACAAACAATGAGTGTTGTTAGTGTGCGTCGTGTTTTTGCAGATATCTACTTAAACCTTCTAAGGAAATTGGGGAATGGCGAGGCAAGAACGAGAAAAGGATATCATTATATTTTTATTTCAATCAAACTGTAGATTTGTGAAACGATCCTGCTGTGAGCGTTTGTCACCACTTAAACGCTTGTGACGCTCGAATCTTCATTTTATTGAAACATGTGAGAGGCGTTTGGTGGTCACATAACCGCATTGATCCTTTGCCTTTTATGCACCAGACACCCCGGTGCCGTGTGTGGTTACAAGGACAGTTAGGTGACACCAAACAATGACCTTGCTTTTTCTCACGCCGTGTGAGGGACAATGAAATCACTGTAAAAACACATTAATTCTGTATTACAAATGAACACTCTTACATCACACTATTTTCACCACCAATGTTTTCTATCACAGTTTTAGAATGTCTACACAAAATTTCACAATCTTCTTGTAAACGTCTTTCTTCGAAGTCCCTCAAATATAAAAAGTAACTTTATAAAATATAATAACACTATTGAATGGCAGAAACGCCCAGTGGGAACACTTCACTTCACTTTTAACAAGAAACACAGCAGACACATCACACAATCTTCTTACTTCAATTATTTAAAGTTCTATATCTTCTTTCTTTCAACTCACAAATACATTCTAGAAATTCTTCTAAATAATGATATATCTTCGTTTTAAATTTCTGTTAAAAATAGAGGAGGATCACACTCATGGCTTGAGCTATACGTGGCCAACGCGGCCAGCTAAGAGATGAAGGACGAGATGTAGTGTTACCAACATGTTAAAATGAAAATGTCTCAATTCCCTAGAACTGTTATTAGTTTGCCAATGTATATATTAAATAAGTATACTATCAATATTTCTTTCAAACCTTGGTTGTGTCAAAAACCACTCAACCGATTTTAAATGAACTTTTTCGTACACATATAGTAGAATACTTTAACTCTTTCGACCTTAACTTATCCATAAGGGCGTGAAATCATCCCCTATTTTCTTAATATTCATTAAAAAATAATATAAAAAATTATCAGACAAATTCCTGAAACTATCAAAAACAAAGCTGAGGTTTCAAACTTATAAAAATTTCATGTGAAAAAATAACAAAAATTTTCAAAATCTTACCCCAATCATCCCTTATCTTTAAACTCTCTATATTCTCGAGGAAACTATTGGAAGCTTTTTTGATATTGTGAAAATTTGGTATTATTAGGATCAGGTAAATATTAAAGATATTTTTTTAAAATTCACCCACTTTCCTGGTCCATGACCTTGAAATGAGTTTTTTTCCTAATATTCATCCCTCTATTTTTTCAAAATTTTATTTAATGGCAATTTAAAATGTTAAACTTTTATCAATGTCCTTTTAACAATTCTGTAAAAGTTTTTTTTATTAAATACTATCCGGAACGAATATAACGCCGATTTTTACTGAAATTTCTCTAATATCGTTTCTTAATCACATCATAAGGACTAAAAAAAAAAAAAAAAAATTTCCTCAAGAAAACCACAATCCACATAATCATGTCGAGTTTGGTCAACAGCTTTTTGAAAATCCATATTGATAATTATATCGTTTCTTTGAACCAGAAATACACCGTGTCCCAAAAAAAACTGAACAACTTTATTAGATTGTAATTATTTTAATAACACACATATAAAAGAATTTTTTGATTTAAAGTAACACGCATAATCTTTAAGTTATTTTGGGTACAACCTTTATTTGTGAACCTCAACATGGTTTCCATTGTTGGCAAAAAGATAGTCGATTCGGCTATCTAACTCTGCCCACACTCGATGACGCATTTCCTCATTAATTTTGGAAAAGGCCGTGATAATCCTTAGTCTCAATTCTTGAATGTTTAACACTTTAGACTTGAAAACCTGGTCTTTTACAAATCCCCAGACAAAAAAATCACATGGTGTTATGTCTGGGGACCGTGGGGGCCAGGTCTATGGAACCACCGCGCCCAATCCACCGACGAGGGAAAGTGTCATCAAGTGATTCTCTTACAAATAAGTTCCAGTTGCGGAGGGGCACCATCTTGTTGAAAAAAAACGTTGGGCTGTAGGTCTTCTAGCTGTGGGTAAGCGTAGTTTTCTAGCATGTCTAGATAAATGTTACCATTAATTGTTTTTTCATTGAAGAAAAACGGGCCAATAAGTCTGTCATAGGAAATAGCACACCACAACATTTAACTTGGGACTGTCTCGAACATGTTCCCGAACTTGATATGGTCTTTCTGTACCCCAAATACGCACGTTATGTTTATTCACTTTTCCACATACATGGAACGTGGCCTCATCAGAAAACACTACCTTCTTTAGAAAAGTTCTCATCAGCAGTTAAACGATCAAGCACAGTAACTGCAAAGTGTTTACGTTTAAGTTTGTCATCTGGAGTAATTTGCTGCAAAATTTGCAGCTTATAAGGTTTCATTTTCAAATTTTTCTTTAAAATTCTTTGAACACTGGATTTTGATAAATTTAACTCACGTGCTGCAGTGCGAATAAGATTTTTTGAGGACTCCCGTAGAAATGTTTGTTGCACGTTCTCAATAGCTTCATTTGGCAGTTTAGGCCTACCATTGTTTTTTGAATGTTTTATGCTGCCAGTTAACATGAACTTATCATACCAGGCTCGAATGCTGTTCCTTGATGGTGGATGGCGACCATAGCGTGTTCTAAACCTTCTTTGCACTACAATATCTGATTTGGTTTCAATGTACCACTCAACACACCTGCGCCTTTCTCCTGTGCATTCATAGTGACCTGCTTTATTGTAGGTTATGTTTTGGGGTTAAGCAGTTTGAGCAAACAACAATGAAACAGCTGATCTTTACAACTAACATTAAAAAAAAAACTTTATAAACTCTACCTTCATGTGGTCATGCTTATAATAATCTAAATTTAACTTTGCGGATTTTATTAGGCTTTAAAGTTGTTCAGTTTTTTTTGGGACGCACTGTATTTGTCAAACTCTTTGTTGTATCAATGACATAAATAGGTCTATTCGCTAAAAATTCTTTAGGATTGTAATACATTTCCTTATTATTACAGTAAACTTTCTTAAAATCTTGATACATCTGATACATGATTCTGAAAAGACCTCCTGAAATGTTTAAATTTTGTAATTCATCTCGATAATAAGAAACCGTTCAATTTTACTCTGATATTTTTTACATCCAAACTATCAAACTTTGAAGGATTTTTTTCTTGATTATTCTGTCTATCTGTTTGAAAACCTATGATAACGAACTTGGGATTGAAGATATTTCTATAAATATTTGTGATATCGAACGAATAAGTTGTTCCGGAAATACCTTTTTGTTCAATACATTGCCAATCTAGAAAATTAAACATAATGTTTTGACTTTTTGTAATTTCATCAATCAACCTAATTTTACTCGTGGTTTTATTAATCAATCATTGGAACTCTAATAAAAAAATCTGTAATTGTTATTTTTCCATCAACAGGCATAACATTTCCAGTTGCAGTCTTCAGAATCACATCATCGTCTTCTGCTCTTATAAAACTTAGATAAAATCCTCCTTTATAGATCGGAATAGTAACATTTTCAAAAAATCCTAATCCAAAATGAGATAAATTTCCAGCTGCTTCAAAAACACCAAATTTAAAATCTGATTCAAAGCCATTAGAAGTTTGAGAAATAAACATCACTTTTTGAATACGAAATAGTTCCTTTATATTGTGCTTAATTGGCCCACAGTTTTCGACTTCTTCTATCAATTTATTGTGTTTTCTTACTTCAATCTTAGAAAATAAAAACGGTATAAAATTATCGATTAATCTAACATTATCAGTTCCAAGATATGCTTGACCATCTTGTTTTGTTAAAGTTCCAGAAATATAAAACTGGAAGTTAGACGAGCAAAAGTTATCTCCAAAATCAATATTAAACTCAGTTCTTTTATTCGGTTCATTCAAATGTTGTTTACTAATTGGATAGAAATTTTTAAACTCCGCCCTTTCAATATCACTAGCATATTTTCTGTAGTCCGCCATTTAATAAGACAAATTTTAAACATCGTGTATCATTTTTTCATCGATCTAATGTACGTTTTTATAAGAAAAGATATAAATTTTAGTAAAATAATTAAAAAGATTAGAGTCATTTTTAATGATCTACTTCGTCATATTCAGGATTCTCTTCCTTAAATTTTTGCGATCTCGGTCACATATTTCAATAAAATCTGCACAGGATAGTAACCGCTATCTATAATATTGTTCCAATCAACTGTATCTTTATTTTCATCCAAAAAACTTTATACTCAAGTGTTGATAGAGACAAAGAACAGACATATGATCTTTTAATTGATAATGTATATTTTCTTGAAATGAACTCTGGGGACAGAGTTTGATATTTTGCAATGTTATACCAACTCAATTTGTTTACGTATAATCTCATCATATCTTCGGATAATTCATATTTTTGAGAAATGTCCATCCCAATGTTCTTTTTTCAAATCTCTTTCGTGTTGCATTATAAAAAGATCGAAAAGCACTGTAATGTCCCGCCATCTCTATTTATTAAGAAAAAATTTCAAAATCAAGTTTTTATAAATTGGCTCTTTTTAGCGTTACATTCAGCACATTTTCCAGATATTCTTTTAACTCCGTTAATGTTTGCATAGTATTTTTATATCGTTTGTGGCAGTTTTCTCTTTACATCTCACACAATATATGAGCGCCATTTATATAAGGAAAATTAGTCATCGTAACCACCTACTCCATTAAATCTGTTTGTCGATGTTTTCAAAAGTTTTATCGACATCTTCTTTAAATTTATTAAAGTTTTCTTCTAGTTTATTTACTTTATCGAGATATAAATCGTTGTATTTCAACGAGTTTATGATCAATATTCTCAAAAGTTTTTGTGGCATCTAAACTAAACTTATCAAAAGACTGCTTATTTTTTATAACTTTTTCATTAATTTCGCCAAAGTTTTCTTCTAGTTTAATTAATTTATCATGAAGTAAAGATTGATTAGTAAACTACTCTTTTAAAAAACTTCACCATTTTTTCTATCGGTTTCATTAAAAACCCTCTTGAAATTTAGCGAAATCTTCCAAAAAGTTTGTTATTTTTCCATAAAGATCGCCTTTATATAGATTGAAATTTTCCTCAAAAATTTGTAAATTTTTCATCACAATTTTCTATAGATCTTTTACTTCTTTCTTCAAGTTTTTCATAGGACTTCTGTTGTAAAATCTTTAACATGCTGTTTATGATTCTCATAATTTTGTTTTAGTTCATTAAACATTTTAATAGGATCTTCTAATTGAATCATTACAACAACATCAAATGGATTAATTCCTTTACTAACACCGCTAATTCTTTTTCCTTTAAAATCTAAGGCATTTTTAACATTCGGATCATGGTAAATCAACAATATCGATGTTTTCTGATAATTTTAGAGGTTTTAAAATTTGTTCTTTAACAACAACATCATGTTTGTCAATACCAGGTCGAACACCGACAATTCTTTTCTTATTAGCCAAACTAACATAATTCTTTTCAACTTTGATCGCTTCAGTAATTTCATCAGCTTTTTCGATATGAGACATTAAATTGGTAAATAATTTTTTTTACACCATCATCAACTTCTTTTTCCAATGTTTTTATTTTATCAGCAACTTCATTTGAACTCATGAAATTTGCAAGTTTGTTATCATATTCTGCTTTAAAATCTTCAATCTCGACAGCAAACATATCTGAATCTGGAAGGTTTTGTAATAAATTTTCTAACTTGTTATCAAAACTCATTTCTCAAACTATCAAAATTCAAACTATTATCTACATTTTGAATAATTTGTGTTCCAAATACGTCAAAAATATTTTGTGAATCCATATTTATTAAGCAATAATTTGTTAACAACTTCTTTAAAATCTTTACCAGTACTCAGTTTCATTCAACACAAAAACACATAAATGACCACAAATTGGGGGATCTTTATAGTCTTGAATCTGAGAATCATTGTAGTAGACGCTTGATTTTTTCAAATATTTTGATCAATTCTATCGGCGGTTTGTCCTCAAATTCTTCCATACGAATCAAAATAACAGGCATTCTTATCATTCTTATAATAACAAACCCAATGCGTTCCACTGTCCCATAATAGAGTCTAAATTCACAATTCCACATTCAAATTTCTTAACTTTTTCAGGTTAATGTATCTCTCATGAAGATTCCTCTAAAATGTTTAATGTTTTTGCAGATTCCTTCCAATTCTCCGAATGTTAGAAGGTTCAAATTTTTTTTCCGATGTTTGATTTCACGTAATTCAAAGTTTTTTCATCTAATCCAGATCCTGTAACATCTTCCAACTCTTTATCTAACCAATTTAAAATGTTTCGAACAATAGGAATCACATCTTTTTTAACGATTGGAGCAGCTTTACGAACATAAGGAAACAACATTTTTAACAACTGGAATATTTTCTCCAAAATCTAATAAATCTTTCAAAAGTCCACCATTTTTTGAGTTCTTTCAACTGATTATAAGAAAATTCTATTCTGGTTCCTTTATTGTTTTTCTTATGTTTTTCGAGTTTATTGTATTGTCTATTTGTTAAAAATATATCTTATCTTCGCCATTTTTTAGTTTGATCTATTTTAAATTGAATACTAAACGGGTATTTTTCTTCTTAAAAGCGGATTTTTATTTTTTCTTTCTGATTTTTGCTTTGAAGTTCACCTCCATTTATATAGTTAAAATTTCAAGTTTCTCTTCGATTCCCATTCCTAGTTTTCTCTTCAAAAACATTGCTCCAGCTGTTGGAAGCGCAACAAATCTTTCACCTAAACTAGCATCTTTTGATAAAAATCTATCCATTGCCTTATCTTGCAAAACTTTATCTGCGATATGTCTGGAATTTGTGTCTCTATGTTTTGCATAAAAAATATCGTGTTCCATAGCAGCTTGATCTAATTTATTTATACCAGGATCTCCTCTTTTTAGTCTTTTTTCGAGTTTTGTGCCAGGCCCCAGATACTGATAAGTTGGTACGTGTAATTCAAAAGGTAAATTGTTGATAAAATCATTCAAAAGTCCACTACCCTCAATCATAGAATGAACTTATTGCCGGCAAAACTCGTTTTAAATATTTAATTCCATCAGGTTTTTCAATCATTTCGTCAAGGTTTGTTCGAAATAAAATCTTTAATCGCTTTCTTTTCGTTCAAAAAATTGTTGTTTCCAGCCTTTTCTTGAGCATAAATATTATTAATAATTCCATCGAGTTTTGTCAAATCGTCGATATATCTGTATTCAATCTTATTATCACTGTATTTTCTTACACCTGATCCTTCGATTCGTTTTTCCCAAATTGGTTTAATTAATTTAATATATTTTTTACCTTTACTTGACTTAGGGCTTCTTAGTAGATGGATCATTATTTTTGTAAATTGAGTCAGATTCCCATAAAATTTCTGTATACTTTTTCAAATCTTCTTCAGAATATAAATTATCTTTTGGAGCGTCATAGTATGTTAATAATCTCCATAAACCTTGAGTTCCTTCATATGTTTTTTCATTAATAATGATATCATTATGTTCAAAATTCACGGGCAAATTTCCAATCATAAAACTTTTCTTTTTTCTGTCCCAATACAAACCAAATTTATCATCCTTTGCTCTAGGAAGAAATTTTTTACCAATTTCACCAATTATTATATCCGTTGTTCCAGGACTTATTGGTTCAACTATGGTAGAGTCTTCAATGATTCGAGGTCTAAATGGTGTTGAAGATGGTAATTTTGGCAATTCAAACTCAGATTCTGGTATCGAAATATCAGCAAATTGTCGAACAACTGGAACCAAATTCATCAAATTTGATTATCGCTTAAAACATTTTCAATTTTGCCCTCCAACATTTTTTATTGCAGATGTTACAGGTTGATTAATTTTTTGAATAAATTCTTGTTCTTTTTCATCAATTCGGAATCTGTTCTTTAAATTCTTTGATTAATTTCTTTTCTATTTGATCAAGTTTTTTTGCTTCTTCTGAAGTTACGTTCGCCATTTATTTAGGAAAATTTTGAAACGTGGAACGTAAAAACGTGAACGTGGAACGTAAAACGTGAACGTGGAACGTGAAACACGAACGTGAAACACGAACGTGAAACGTAAACACGAACGTAAAACATGAACGTGAAACACGAACGTGGAAACATGAACGTGAAACATGAACGTGAAACATGAACGTGAAACATGAACGTGAAACATGAACGTGAAACATGAACGTGAACGTGGAACGTGAACGTAAAAACATGAAAACAACTAGATTATCACACGTTTATATTGGAAAATTTATTCAAATATTTACCATTTTTAGGCTTCAAAGTTAGATTAATAGTTAAAAATCCGTAGTCTTCTTTCCAAATTTTATCACACAATTCATTAAAGTGGTTAAAACTCATATCAGATCCCACATAATTGTTGTAAATCTTTCTCGAATAGTGATCATCTTGCTTAAAAATACACAACATATTCAAATTATTTCTAATAAACTTGTTTATCAACCTTTGAAAAGCATTGGGAAAGATAGATACAAGATATGTTTTTGTGACGGGACATTACGAAATATTCCTTAATAACGTCTTGATTTTCTAAAATACAATCATCAAAAACGATTAACGAATTGGGTTTACATTCGCTTAATGGAACTATGTCCTCAGAAGCATTATAAAAATGTGATATTTTCTTACTTAAGTTCTTCTCAATATTTTTCAAATCTTTCTTGTAATTTTTTATAGGCGTCTTGTTCTAAAGATTTACTAAAAACATACAAATTGGAATAAGGAATCAACCTATTGTAGATGAAATTCAATAATAAAGTTGTTTTTCCACATCCACTTGAACCAACAATTAACAATCTGATTGGTTGATCTTTCTTATTTTCTTCAAACGTTTGAAGTTTTATCTGATCTTTTTGCTTTAAAAATTTCTCCATTTAAATAGAAGATTTTTCATCTTGAAGCAACGCTTGCGAAAATGAAGCTGTTTCAAGTTGACTTCAGAAAGCTCTAAATTAGTTTTAAACTTGGAACATCCTATACACTTTAGAGGAAGAATCAAATTATTTTATCGGTTTAAGCGGTTTTTATTCTGACAATTTTGTAATAAATATTAGTGAAAGTTCTCCTTATTGTATAGGATTTAGTGAGAAGAACGTAACAAAATATTATGGTTTAAACAAAGGATATTATACTTTCGATCAAATAAAAAATTCCCTTAAAAATTATCTGAAAACATTCAAACAATCAGATAAATCTTTAAACTTTGACGAAAACAAGTTTGAAATGCAAAAAAATTATCTCTCTAATAAAATTCAAATAAAATCACCAGTAAGAATAATGTTTTCAGCAATTATTGTAGATTTATTAGGGTTTGTTCAAGAAACTATTGAGCCAAATCAGGTATATTTAGGAAATAAAACGCCAAAATTTAGACCGTTTGATGTAATTGAAGTACATTGTAATCTCGTTGAACCTAGTTTTTGAAAATTCATACCGAACATTTACACAAAGAATCTGAAATTTTGTACACTTTTTTCCCAAATGTTGCTTATGGATCAAAAATCAGTGAAAAACCGAATGAAAATCGATTATATTCCAATTAGAAAAAATATTAAAAGAATTCAAAAAATCGTTCTAACTATACAAGACTCTGAGGGAAATTTATTAAATAATGAGAGTAAAACAACAATTTATTTAAGATTGATGAGAGGCGATTAGATTAAAATGACGATAATGACGAGAAAATAGCCCTTAAATGTATAAATCACCGGAGTCTATCCCATAGACCCCGAGAAAATATTCAAAAACATACGTTCTGACAAGGGTATCGAATCGCGACTCTTACAAACATTACATCCTAGTTCAATTTTTATTAATGAATCTGGACTTTACACTCAAATAATTGCTTGTTAAATTTTTTTCTTTCTAAATGGAGTCAGTTGTGGATCTGCTCAATAACCAACTTACATTCGATAACACGAATATCTTTAACTATTGTAGACGAAAACAATGTGATCTGGTTTAAGGCTAAAAGTATGTTGTAGAAATTTTAAGAATATGAAAACACGAGACAAGCAATACATATTAAACGTTGATGATGATGACGCAAAATTCAATACTTGTTTAACTTAAAAAACAAGGGTCTATTCGAAAGGACCCCCTTAAACAAATCTTCCATCCCCTGTACTGTTTATTATATAATGAACCCAGGTTCTCGTCAAAATAATAAATTGCTTGTTTTAAATTTTTTTCTATCTAAATGGAGTCAGTCATAGAATCTAAGAAATTTAATCAATCTATAAAATTCAATAATAAAAGAAATTTTAACAAATATGTTTGACCGTAAAATAATGAAATTATTTGGTTGGTATAAGGTGAGTAGCTAAAGATGTTGGCAGAAAAGAAATCATTGGAATAATAAACAAATACAGAAAAAGCCGAATTAGAAAATAATGGCGATGAAGGTGACAAATCTCAATACTTTTTATATCTAAAAGGAATAAGGTAGCCCCTCAGAGGGCCACCTCGCAAAAATATTCACAAAGATTACTTATATTTCATTAATGAATCAGGACTATTATTCGTTAATTGTTAAGATACTCAATGTAAAAAATAGAAGCAAAAAGCTTTCAACAATGGGTTTATCGAGGAGATGTTTAATAAAACCAAGCATTCCGTAAATTTGGTGTTGTACAAACTTGAAAACAAGATTAAATATTTTAGAGGACGAAAGATTAAACAACTTGCCAAATTAAAGATGAAATCAAACGGAAATAATTGCAAAACCAAAGTTGTTTAAAAAATTGATCACTCCTTAAATTGAAAAACCCAGATCTTGTTATGTAAAGATTTTGATAAGCAAAAAAACACCATGTTTATTTGTGTTAAATTAAGAAGAATCACATGTGGGAATATCCTTTATTACGTTTATCCAGAGCTCAATATAGAGAGAGAAATACCCGAAAAGATTTGAAAAGAACTTGAAATTGATTTACCTACCCAGAAATTGGTAAATTTTATTTAGAGACAAGGAGGATTCCAAATAGTTATAAGTAATCTCCTACACAAACCAAATGCAAAGAATCTTTGAATATTTTTATACAAGCGGAAATCATTTTACTACAAATATGGAGCAGAATCTCGACTGATTTTATAGAATATCTAAAAAAAATTAACAACGAGTGAAAATGTTTTCTAAATTTTACTAAAAAAAAACTCCTCGATTTTATTATTATTTTCGTTTGTG
Organism: Homalodisca vitripennis; assembly: GCF_021130785.1. Lineage (NCBI taxonomy): Eukaryota > Metazoa > Arthropoda > Insecta > Hemiptera > Cicadellidae > Homalodisca > Homalodisca vitripennis. The sequence continues at coordinate 13,582 of NW_025779483.1, forward strand.
AAATGTTTAGCATAAACTAGGTAACCATTGTAGAATCTCTTTTTTTGCATATTCACAAGGAGGGCATTTCGTTTTTATAACTTTCGTGCTGAAAATTGTTTTTAGCAAACAATCTTTGCAAAAAGCATCTTTTTCTATCTTTACTATACTGCCAGTTATTAAATTCAGAAATATTTATGTATTAATTTCTTTACAAAAGTAAACACATTTTTCTCTTCTAAAGTTAATTTGTTCTTTTTTTTTTTTTGATTACACGTATAATTTCGCTCATACAATAACAGTCTTTTTCTATTCTCATTCTTGACACTTTGTACATTTCTTTTGTAGACTCCCATTTATTATAGAAGAAAAATTATTACAGAACGATTGAAAATGTTTAAACCTCTTGAATTATGGATATTTTTGGTTTTGTAAATGTTTTTGATAATTATTTATAACCATTTTATAGTTTTCTTCACACATTTCACCATTGAAGTATCTTCATAATATATATCTATGGTGGATTCTTCTTTAACACAATCTTTACCAAATGATGAAGTCCTTTCTTATATCTCTACCTGATAGTGATATCCACTATTAAACTCTGAAATTTTTTTTAGAGTTTTTCTTTACATTTTAAGACAATTTCATTTCTCTTTGCCAAAGGTTAATTTTTTGCTTAGTATTTTATCCATTACAGCTCTTTATGATAGCTTCTCCTATAACAATCTTTACCAATTATAAATAATTCCCATCTTTTCTACTTCGTTTATCTTGTTATAAAATTCTTTCAAAACCTTTTTAATTCTTTGCACCATTGAACATTTCTTTTGGGCCTCCATTTTATACTAGAAAAAAATCTTTGACTTTCATCAATTCATATTCATAAAACTTTCCCCGTGTTTATTTTCTTCATTATTTAAATCTTTAGATTTATACTATAAAGTTACAGGGAATCTGTGTTATTAATTTGAATAAATCACAAAAGAATTTTCTCTTGACCAATTGTTCTTATCTATTTTCGTTCCGAAAATGGGGGGGGGGTTTTTGGGGTTTTTTTTTTTTTACTAACAATTCTTACATTGATTCATTGCACTTTAAATTTAGTTTTCGTGTGATGATTTCAGGTTGGAAAAAAACAAAAATACTTGGAAAACCGACCTCTAATAACTCCTTTTCTCCTGCATCTTTATCTACGTCCTTTTAGGCTTCCCATTTTGATTGGCTGAACTGATGAAACAGTATCTCGTTATATTTCTTTACGATTGTCTTGAAAGAATATCGATCCATTTAAAAGTTTTTTATTAACTCTCCAAAAAGAACCTTCATATCTTTCATTTTTGAGTTTCTGTTATATCTCTCTACAATACTTTGATTTCTCTTCGTTTTCAGTAGATGATAAATCATTAATGTTGTATTTCCTTTCCTCAAAAACATAGGGCGCGTAAACATTCCTTTATTTTTAAAACTCTAAACCCTTATCTGTGATGAGATTAAGGTTTCTAGGAAGGTTTAGTTGATTGTGATCCTTATGGCCATCTTTTACTATATCTTCGAAAGCTTTTTGAAAATAGGAGTAGCAGGTAAGAACAGACGACCTAGACTGAGGAGCCAGAAGGTTAGTCGAGGGAAGTGATCCGACAACGGGCATAGTCGCACTCATCCCCTCGACATATCGCGTCCTCTAGACGAGATCATTCATCAGCCGACGCCCCTCTCTTACTACAATCTCTTCTTTCCGCTCTCTTCCTACGCCACCTGAGCTCTCCGAGTCGACTCTTCCTCCTCTAAAAATCAACTCACCTTTGCCGTTATTTTTCTTTTTGATAGCTCTTGACCCAAGCATATTTTGAGCAAGTATCAATAACATTTTAAACATTATACTTAATCCATCATTTTGATCTGAACAATAGTTCAGACATTTATAACTAAATTCCTGCTGCCCATAAATCGTCAATGTCCTAATGTTTATAATTTTTCTTCTTTTTAAACCTTTTTTTCGTACTGTGTGCATGAATTTCTCGAGCGTTTCAATCTCCTAATCTCATCTTTAGTCTTCAATATTCTTGCTTAAACAGGTTTTGGATTTGGATTCTTTATAAACTTACTCTTGTTTGTCCTTACATTTTGAACATTTTGCAGCAAATTCTATTTATCAAATACCATTTTAGAGTTTGAACGATTTTTTGAAATCTAATATTTTTTCGTTTTCTTTTTTATACACCTTTGTCGCACAGATGAAATTAAATCAATCTTCCATATTACCATATCAAAAGTTTCGCAAGTTTTATTTAATCTCGTCTAATCATATCAGATTTTGCTTTCAATTTTTTATAGCCATACGGTACTGTTATCGAATCTTATTTTTCTAGGACAATTCTCTCTTATCATCTTTAGGTCTGTTCAGGTTGCCCAGCTTTGTTTATGGGTCAACGAGATTTGTACAACTCATGTTTATAACTTTTGATGACTGTCATCTCCCTAAATTCTTCTTTATCTTCGAACAAACATCTCTTCAAGTTTTCGATATTTATTGTTTTATTTACAACGCTTCTCTTAATCCCTTTACACCTAACTGGGTTTTTATCTAGATATTTGTACGAGTACATCTTAGACCTTAAACCACAAAATTCTTCTAAAACTTCGCTATTTAAACTCATCTTTGAATTTCCCTATTACCTTCTTATTTTTAGTAGTGAAACATTCATGATCTTTTGGATAATCACTTGTATCAAAGTCATCTATATTTTCTTTAATAATTTTAAAAGGATCTCGTTTCAATTCTAGGAAATAACTGTCTGTATCCATGTAACACAGATTCAAATCTGGATCAAACTTCTTTAATTTGTTGTAATAAAACTCGTACATTAGCAATTTTGGAGAGGTTCGAGAACTGAAAATCCTATGTAAATCGGTTTGTTAAATTTAAAAACCTTTTGTTTGTACATGTGACTCGCTATACAGTTTGTCGTCAAAGATGTTAAAGCATTTGAAATTTGTTTTCTTAGCTTGTTTCATTGAAAATTCTTCATTTCCTTCCCATAGTTCTACATATCACATGTCTGTTTCTCCACCATTTTTCCATAGCATTTTCCAAAAATAAACTGGGGGGGGCCCCCCCCCCCCACCCCCCCCCCCCCCGGGAAGTTGTTCAATTCGGTTCACAGCTTCTAAAAGTTCTCCTCTTTCAAAGTCCGCCTTGTAGCTTTGGTATCTCATGGTTTTGTGTTTAAAATCAATATATTCTTTTCAGTAAAAGGCTTCTGATTCGAATTGCAATAACTCTATTCACATGTTTCAAAATCATACCCTTTGTTTACCAAAATAGAACTTCAAATTCTCTCGGACGGATGAACAACGGTATTCAGTTTTTAATTTCCAGTAGCAGTAGAGATGGTGACAAAGGTTTGGTTTGTTAAAATGTTCTGGGAGCAAGAGTGTAAATCCTTGTTGATGTTTCGTGTATAATTTGTTTTGGATATCACCAAGATCGACATTCGAGAATATAACCATTAATCTTCGTGCGCCAGTGAGTTTCCCAAAATGTGTTTTCTTGCTCCACTCATTTCTTTGTTGTATATACGTTTTAGGATCCATCCACTTGATAATCCACTAAACGGCAGTTTTTTGCAATAAGACCAATACCCATAAAGGTTGTTTGCATCTGAGATAGAGATAAATAGGTTTTCGGGCTTTGGTCTTATCCAAAATCTTTTATAATATTTGTTAATTTGCTTTTACACATATTCGTTTTAATACACTGAGAAATGCCTCCGCGAATACCTTTTTCGATCCCATCAGAATACATTATCGTAATCGTGTATCAAAAGTTTTTTTTGAAGCTCAAATTTTTCGTTAATTTTAACATATGCATCCCCAATGCGAGACTGGGGAGCTTTCGTGTCGCCAAGACTAGCTGTGCTGGATCAAGCTTATAAGCAATTCAAACCAAATATTCCTAAAATTTTTTTCAATAAGATATCAGCGAGCAATTAAAACACATCTTGAATTGTGGTACAAATCATGAATAATTTCCCAGATTTTTCTCTCTTTTAATTTGATTCCATAACATTTAAGTTAGTGTTGATAATCACCACTTTCTGCAGATATGTGGCTCTCAATCTGTCAAGAAGTTGATATAGAAAGCTATGAATAATTGTCAGCCTCTTCTTTGTAATCAAGTTTTTCAATACTAATCGAATGAAATTCATAGGGGACAATATTCCTTATTCCTGACAATATTTTAAAAATCTCTTCTATTGATCTATGGAATGGACTGGTCCTTTCTATCATATAATTTTCATTCAATATTCTATCCATACTTGTTATTAAAATTGGATTTGTATAGTTTGAAGTCTATCTCTCTTTAGATTTTTTAGGCTAACTTTTCTATAGACGAGGGCCATGAATCTTGGAACGTTGGTCTACACAACGGAAAACTGTGATTGAATTTTCTAGGTTTGTCCACCATCAAGAGTGTCGATACCCGTTATCCATATCCGAGAATATTACAAGAGTAATTTATAATCCATATCGTTTCATCGTGTGGTTTGTGCCAATCAAATATCAACCATTACCGTATCTGTGTTTGCCAATTCTTTTATGTTACAAATGGGCGGTATCCGTAATTAGGAACATCATTGTGTACAGAAAACGGGAATATTCTGAGGAAAATTTCAAATTCAAGATTACAAAATTCTATGAGCTGCACCTCGAAATTTTCCAGTCAAATGACAGTGATCTCTGCCATTGTTTTGAAATTGCATCATAAGCAGAACTCCAATTATCTGGTTTAAAAACCCTAAAGTTTTTTCAGTGGTACTTTGATATGATTAAGCGATATTTCTTCACAAATGTGGCAAAGATTTGAATATTTTGGTGGATACGAAATCTTCTCCTTTCTTCGTCAGTAATTTCATGGGGCTTTCATGTTCTTTGAATTTAATAATATATAATAATAATTTAAATGTTTCTAAATATTAAATTTTTTAGCTAGGTGTACTACTTCGATAATATTAGTGAGTTCTTCTTCAAACAATTTTGCTAGGAACGTGTTCGGGCAAACTCTTCTTCATTTTTATTTTGCTCGATAACATAATCGGTTTGTACATGCGAATTGGTCACATGTCAGTACATCTAACCAATATAGGAGTTTAATAACCCATTAAGGAATGTTGCCTCTGAATCTTGGTTAGTAAAGTCGGATCTTTGTTGGATTGTTTTCTTGCCATGTTCGGGATTTTTTCTAATATGCTCTCAAAATCCATATAATCAAATAACGTTGACGGATGGCCTAAACTTCTTTTGGATAATTAGTAAAATTTAGTTGTTTTGACGCTGGGAAATGGCATAATAGGTTTGGTCATACTTCATGTTTGCTTCGCAAATTTCTAAATGATCTGGCTTAAATCCACCAGAATTTGTAGAAAATGCTTTAAAACAATCTTCTACATACGCAATTTTTTTAATGTTACGTGTTTTAGAATAACTGAGAAACTCCACTAACTCTAATTTAAATCAGTTGATCAAAACAAAATGGGATTTGTTCTTCTTGTTTTTTCACTCATACAGTAGGATCCAATATATTTAATTCTGCATCATATTTTTTTCAGAAAATTTGTAACGGGAACAACCTTAATACTGTTCATCGAAAACTGTAGACATTGATAGACATTTTTTGGATATTTGTACTTTGGAATTGTCAACTTCCGATTTCTCAAATAATTGTGATATTCTTTTTAAGGACATTGGATTACTCGGAAACCATCGAAAATAATCTCGGTTCATTTACAAAGTTGAGTTCATATTGAGTTTTGGATCCTTTCGCAGTCTCTTTCGGGTTTTTCAATAGCCATCATCGGATATAGAATATAATTAAGAGCAATATAATCATCTTTATTTTTGATTTAATGTTTTATACAAGCTTTTTTATCTTTGATTTTTCTTTTGTGCAAATCGATATATGATGTCCTGCGGTTCATCATTTCCGCTGTTTGTTTAAGGCTCAAAACTAGTTGTTTGCAGCTTTTTTAAATGTCCATCCAGAACCGCTTATTTTGGATGATTTGTTCTGTTCTCGATGTTGTTAATTTAATTAAAGTTGCATTAGTAAATAAAAGGTCCGTTTTACGGTCCAAATATGTTCGTTCTGATTTCTTACTATATGTAAAAGTACATTGAGACACGTTTGTGTTTCACAGAACCGTTCCACTATAAGTTCGGTTCCGTATTATTCGCATTTCTAAAGATAGAATAACCTTTCATTATTTTTTAACGGTTTCTTTGAAATTTTTCTAATTAAAGCTTTTTAATCTCTGGCCTTCCATAATTGATAGATATTTGTAAAATTGACATGAACTTATCGTTTAAATTCGTGTTAAAATGCGTATTTGCTTTTTGTGAAAAAGACCGGTGTAATTGAGGGGATAAAACTTCTTACATCAATGTATATTTTTTAGGTTTTTCCGTTTTAATGAGTTTTATCAATTTCTCGATCGATCATTTCAGACTTTAGTTTTTATCGTTTGTTTCTAAGGACAAAAATATCTTTTTCAGCGATTGAGTTGAATTTTTTCATCATTAAATAGATTGAGATCTTTTTTATCTTCCCTTAAAGCTTTTCTTTAATTCACGCAATTTTTCTATATTGTACATCTTTTCGTGACCATCGATTTGATTCTCTTTTAGCCCAAGTCCTCTCAAATAAAATTTAGTTCTTTTTCATAAATATCTTTATTTTTCAGATGATTCTTACGAATTATAATTAGCCGAGTATAAGTGATGTTCAAAGAACATCTTTTTTTGCAGTATGGGCACTCTATCTTTTTTCCCCTCCGCCTCCATATTTAAAGAGCAAAAAAACATGTTGATAAACTAATAATTTTTTGAGAAGTATGTGGTGATTGTTTGACCACAAATCAGCACAATTTCTGGTCCAAATGTTCTTCAGATTGTTAGCTAATTTATTAATAGAAAAATCTTTTAACTAAATCTTAGTTTAAAAGATTTTTTCATTATAATAAATGGGCGGCGCTGTTTACAAGATGTTGAATAATGGTTTGGTGAAACTAAGATTCAAAGAATATAAGAAATTAGTGGTGGGAAGATTGGAAGAAAAAAAGAAGATTTATAGAATCTTGAATTTTGGAGAAAATGAAAGATTAAACATTCGGGTTTACAATAAATTGGCCGAGAGTTGGAAGATTGTAAAGTACACCTTACCACAACAGATTTTTTGACCTGTTTTGGAACTGAAAAAAAGATTAAAGAATTAAACAAAAATGAAAAAAATTACCACTTGGGAATTGTTACTCGGAAAAAAGACTATTAAAGATAAAGACTGTGTTTAACAATTAACTTTGGGTAGAATAAAGATTTTCTTATTAAGATTTCTGGATTTTTTTCGATTTAAAACAGCTTTAATAAATGGTAGAAGCAAACATTGAACAGTAAACAAGCTAAAAATTCGGTTATTTAACATTCGTGCTTTCCTAGTTAGATTTCTTAGATTTGTTTTATTGTTCAATGGACAGTATATTACATTGTTTTTTCTTGACTTGTCCCAAAAGTGCCGCCAGAGAACACAGAACCGCCATGTTCATAATCTACTTATTATATATATATAATATATATATATATATATTGTGAGTGTTGTGTGTGTGTCGTGTGTGTGTTGTGTGTGTGTAGGGTAAAACAAGAAATTTTTAGGACACTCAGCACAAGTTTAAAGTTACGTTTTACGTTGAATAATATATTAGATCTTTTAAAGGCGCTAACTATTGGACCAAGGGGCGTCTGAATCCTTTTTATTTCTTCAATATTTAAAAAAACACCTCTAGCTACACCTCTTTATTTTATCTCGAGGTTACTAGCCTATTTAAACTTGCTGGCTTCTAGGCTAGAATCACCCAGCTTTAGTTAAGAGTTAATTCCCAACCTCTGGACGCTACATATCTCCGGAAATTCTGTAAATTTTT
>NW_025779484.1:0-65289 GCF_021130785.1 Homalodisca vitripennis
TTTTACGTTAGTCATTTTTATATACAGTTGGAAGTTTTGTTAGTAATTGGCTGCATCTGTAATTTTTTTATTATTTATTAAATATTATTATTGTTTTTAAATTGAATTTGAGTTTTCCCTAGGTTTGGTGACCCACTGCCAAGATGATAGTGGAGTTGTTTACTACTTGCCCTGTTGCTCCTGATTCCTTCGCTTTTTTGTGTTCAAATCTAAAACACAAAGAATGTACGATCTATTCCCTGGACCCAGATCTTATCCTATAATTGGCTCCCTGTTGGAATTTAACTACCCAAAAGTTGGTAAGTACAAAATACAGTAAATTTAAGTTATTATAAAATGTTACCAGTATTATTCCTACCCATAATAACTTGCACATCAAATTTATTCCAAGTAATATTTTTGAGGACATAACCAAAAATGTCTGAAACTATTTAAACATATCTTATGTAGATTTTACTTACTTAAATGGAATTACACTAGAACATTAAACATTCTTTTTTAGTAATTTTTATTTAATCCTAACAATTCAAGTGTGACAAATTGTATCTTATTAGGATTATTGTTCTTGTAATACGTTTGCTTATCTGTTGGGTTTCATGAAATTACACAATGAAATATAAATTTTAATTACCAATAAAAATGGCAGTTCTTAACACATTCGCTGCGGCAAAAAGCATAATTAAGGTTACTGGATGCTGACAAATTTTTATGTAGAAAAAACTTACTTTGTATGGTGGAAAGGCAGGATTGAAGGTCTAAATTATGTTTCCGGCCGAGTTTCCTGGAACTGTGATGTCACAAGTTTCGGCCCCTACTGGGGCCGGCCGCATATTGTGCTAGTCCCGTACTGTTGAAAGTTGTTGTTACGAGCGCTCTGCTGCTAATATCACTTACTTGTTTCATTGAAAGTCCAGGATGATTGTCCAAATGATATTTCCGTTTGTTTTTCTTTGACCATTGACGTTACAAGCTCGGCCCCAATTTCGGCCTGCCGCATATTATAGCCTTACCACTATTCTTATTAGTTATAAACACTATATACACCACCTCCACCTGTCCAATCTTTTACTGCAGAGAGTCATGGTAAGCTTCAAAGCACTGACCCATGCACAGGCCAGGCTTTTCAGGGCATGTTACACAGTGGAAAGCAGTTTTGACATTTGGTTTGCCATGTTTCGTGCACTGCCTGCACTTCTCATTTTGTCGTTGAAGTAACCTACAACAAACTGAATTTTTTCTATGGGGTTTGCAGTACCAGGTTCAAGAGCATTGTCGTTTGTTTTGCAAAAATGCAAACAACGCATAATGGACACATGGTAACATATTGTCCTATAAGCTTGTAGCAGCACACAGAGTACCTTTAGTATTTGGATAATTATAGTCTATAAAATAAAACACTTTTGTTCAAACTTTGGAACTATTTTATATGAAAATGGCCCAAACTAGGAGTAAAATAATGTTAAGTGAACTGTATTGTAAAATTAAAGAGGTAGCTGATACCCTTCACACCCCAAGGTTGCCCTACTATAAACATAGGGGTCACATTCGTTGGTTTATGGCTCTGGTCCACTTTATATTCTTGTCTGGGGGTGACAGCTCTGTCACCATTCTGAGAACAAAGCTAGTACCTAATATACCCAGTAACCTGGCACTGGCTGATGCATTCATACAAATAAAAATGTTTGTGGAACTCATATTTTTGCTCATTTACTGATGAGAGGAAACCATCATACAGAGGAGCAATCTTTTTCAACATTCTACCAGACTCTCTGAAGAAAACACTTGAAGAACTCACTCAAAAGTTGGTTTCTCCAGCGACCCATCTACACTATTCAAGATTTTATGAACTGGAAATCAATTGCATCATGAACTAATATTTTAAATTTTATGTTCTGTATGTCCTTTATTGTATTGACAAAAATTCTAAACTCAACGTTTATGGATAAAGAATATTGTCTATCTATGCCTAAAAACAAATATTTCCAGTAAAAGTCCAAATTTGATATCTTTGGGTTGCAATACTTTTTCCTATAATTTATGTACTGGGGCAGGATTAGCAAAAATAATATGAGAAATATTATTATATTATTTTGTAAAACTATTTTATGAAATTTGGTTTTGAAATTGATGTTATATGGTTTTGTTATTGATTTCTAGAAGTGACAGAGACATTGAAACAACTCTCCTACAAATATGGGCCAGTCTACAGTATAAAAATGGGAATGGAACCAGTTGTGTGCATCAGGAGTCCACATGATTTCGAGGTGAATATTCTTAAACACAGTTTAAATAAAAATTTTATTTAAATAACCTGGACTTGGGCTTAGCATATTGATAGACTATTGATTATGTTTACAAGATAATTTCAGTATTACTACCTTATTTAGTACTAGTCTTATGTGACTTTTATTTGTGCATATTTTACTTTTTGCCCAGTCCTATAATGTTTAATTTTCACCTTTCATTCAAAATTCAAATAATTTACTCTAGATAACATGATCCTGTTCTGTAATTAATATGTTCAGTTATGTTTTCTTCTTTACACAATGTGTATTTTAATTTCTTATTAAAACACCTAATATGTGTTTTGAAATATAATGATAGTTGTTACCTTGGTGAATATATTCACAGGCTGTTCTTGGAAGCACTACCATCATTGACAAGGCTCCTCTGTATTGGCCTTTATATCCGTGGCTGAATCGAGGTCTTCTTACCAGTGGAGGTTAATTTATTTATTTTCATTATTATAATTTTAAAATAAATAATCAAGTTGACCAGTGATAAAACTAAACTTATTTACAATCATTGACTGACTAGAAAATATTGTTATTGTTGTATGTGATGTTGATATTTAGATAAATTTGGAATGAATGTAAGAGGTAGATTGCTTAAAACATTTTTTGCAGGAGGAAGGGTAACATTGATCCAGAGTCCACATTCATTAAAACTGAAATTTTCCTAATATAATGCTTTTGTACTGTTAGTTTAGTAATTTATGTTTATTTATTAGATAACTAATATGATTTTCAAAATAATAAAAATCTTTTATTTTATAGCATAATTGGTTGTACATTTTAAAAATTATTCATACATCAACCCTTAGCCTGACTGGTTTTCTTTTTATATCATACCTCATTGATGCTTCTGTCCTGGCAACATTCATAAGTTAGTTCCCTATACAGATGAATATTTTAAATTGTTATGTATAACTGAACTTTTTACTTTGACATGTATCACTTGACTAAGTTCAATTGACTTGTCAACTAAAATCATTTCCAATTGATTATCTTTCTTTCTTTTTAATCATGAATGCAAAATTGTTGATTGTCTATTGTCTATTGTCTAAATAATGTTGAGAATTTACCAATGTAGACCATGATAATCCAGGTTATGAATTAAATTTTGTTATTCATTACATGATGCTAACTAAATATTACACAATAAATAAATTAAAATCTATTATATTTATTTATCACACAATAAACTATGTTGATTATGGTGAGTTAAACACTGTACAAAAATGGGACCATTCAAGAGTAATTTTTATATGAGATATAAATTTATTTTAGTAAGTAAAACATTTTGCTTCTTGAGAAATTTTATATTTATGTAAATGTTTCACTCATTTACAAGGTTATACTGCATTTTCATCAAAGTCCTAAAAACAATATAAAAAGTTCTAACTATTTAAGAAATAATAAAACATTGTATTTTATTATTTCTTGTAATTCTTCAAAGTAGTAGTACTTCTAGTGTTACATATCAGTTTTACTGTATGTTTGAAAACTGCTACAAAAGGTCTTTTCAAATTGGTGTGACCGTGTTAATCGTTATTGTTTGTTAAATGACATTCAAGTGGAATGCTATAGTTGGTATGATTACTTAACTCTTGTCTCACATTAATTGGTCAATTACTCTCTAGATTAGCATACTGAAGCAGATTTCCATCACCATTTATTGAAAACATGACAATTACAAAATCAAAATCCCAAAACGTTGAAAATTTGTTATTTACTGTTTTGTTGTTGTTTATAGGTTAAATGTACAGTGAATAATAAACCTCATGAACTTTATCAAAATTGTTTTTGCTGCAGAATATTATTTAACTGTTTTTGCATCTAACTGCCATAAATTATAAAGAAACCCTGCCATAGATGTTTTTCAAATTAATGTAGTTATTAAACACAATCAAATTTAGAGAAAATAATGTATTTTTTTATGAAGAACATTTAAATAAAATTTGATTTGCTCCCTGCTCTAAAATTACTTGCTACATGAACAGCCTTGTTCCGTGATTGATCACTAACCACTAGAATGTATTCTGCTCAGGCTGTGTAAACAACACAGAACACAGAAGCTCAGAACCCTCCGACACCTGGCTAGCGAAGAACATATACATCAAGCCAATAACAAGAGTAAAGCTCTGTGGGACATTGTTAATGGCGAGAGAAAACCAAAAGGTGAACAGACATCAAACCTGCAATTGCGAATCAGAGGGAGATTAGTAGACGACCCTAAAAAAAATAGCTGACCACATTAACACCTACTTTGTTAATGTTGCTAATGAGACCCTTAAGCAGAATGACAGTGTAACTCAAATGCCCCTAGACATGAATGACGTCCCAAGCTTACAAACCATGTCATTACATTCAACTACGCTCAAGGAGGTCCAGAAGATCATTGACTCACTAAAACCCAAAACCTCAGCTGGAAATGATGAAGTGTCAGCGAAACTATTAAAATACTGCAAAAATGAACTATCTCCCATTCTTGTTCATATAGTCAACAAATCTTTCGCCCAAGGAATCTTCCCTTCTGGCTTAAAAAATTCCAGAGTATATGCCAAACACAAGCAAGGTGACAAGCTAGAACTTTCAAACTACAGGCCAATCTCACTGCTCTCAACCTTCTCTAAAGTAATTGAGAAGGTTGCCCTCACCAGACTACTGGAACATCTAAAGTGGAATGGACTATTAACAGACAGGCAGCATGGCTTTATCAGTGGCAGATCAACAGCGACAGCCCTCATTGATTTAATTGAGCGCACTGTAGACCACCTGGAAGCTGGGGACACTGTTATAAGCCTAATACTGGACTTTAGCAAAGCCTTCGACTGCCTGGACCATGACTTGATAATAAAAAAACTGAATGCCCTTGGAATACATGGAGTGGAGGCTAAATGGTTTAAAAACTACCTCAATGGAAGAAGTCAGCTGGTAGAAGTAGAACACACGCTGAAGAACACTATCACCTCAGTCAGATCAGACCTGCTTCCAATCCAAAGAGGAGTCCCACAGGGCTCAGTGCTTGGCCCCGTATTGTTTGTCCTATTCACAAATGACTTACCACAGTACCTCCAAGACTATGCGTACAGTGTAATGTATGCTGACGACACAGTGCTGCTAACAGGAAAGAAAAACACAGAAGACCTGGAAATTGACTCATATATTGCACTGAATGTGGCTGCTGAATACTGCATAAAAAATGACCTTGTACTTAATGAGTCTAAGACAAAGCAGATTGTTCTGGGAAGAAACAGAGAGAAAGTCTCTGAACTCCCCAACATCACAGTGACCAGCGAAGTGAAGCATCTGGGGATCATCATAGATGAAAAGCTATCCTGGAATGGACACCTGGATAGGCTTTGTCAAAGACTGAGCTCAGCCATCTTTGTAATAAGGAGGATTAAGACCATCAGCACTCAAGCAGCCAGCAAAATCGCATACTATGCACTGTTTGAGTCACACCTAAGGTACGGCATTGTGGTCTGGGGAGGCTCAACAGCAAGAAATATACAGCGTGTACTGATCCTACAAAAGAAAGCCATAAGAACAATATCTGGGCTAGGCACAAGAGACAGCTGTAGACAGGCTTTTAAGGACTTAGGGATCCTCACAGCACCCTCCCTTTATATCCTAGAGACAATACTTCATGCCTCTTCTCGAAACCTTCCAAGACACTATGATAGGCATGCTTACCAAACTAGAAATGCCACAAACTATACATTACCTCTACACAGGTCAGCACTCTATGAATCAAAGCCTACATACGCTGGAGCAAAATTTTTTAACAACCTCCCAGAAGCACTGAAGAGTATCAGCCGCAATCTGCTTAAGAAGAGACTGACAACCTGGTTGCTGGACCAATCATTCTACAGCCTGGAGGAGTTCCTGAATTGGAGAGAACATTAACCACAACTGCCTAACCTGGAAACTATTATTGACAAATTGTAAAATGCTTATACTGTTTGACACCAATTCAGATCTTGATGATCTTGTATTAAGTTCTATCAATAAATCAATAAATCAATAAATCAACAGACCTGGTAAAATATGTGCAAAGAAACAATATGAATAATTTATAAATGATTTTCCTTTTTTCAGCATTTGATTACATGTAAATAATGGCCCGAAACTGACAAACCTAATGACGGGTATTAGTAGATGTCTTACATATCTACACAAAAGGAAAATAACTTAAAAGAAACTCGTAAAAAATTGAAATTATTAGGTAATCATTGCTATGCTCAGTCCATACCACAATTTCTAATTTTTGAAAAGCTTTAAGATTACATCTGAGAATATAGTTTTAAAATAATATATTATAGATTTCTATTATTTTTATTGTTACTTTTCTTGCACAATAGTTCAAAATTCATAGACTAAATGTACATAATCATTTTTAGAATTATCAAATTACAGAAAGTTGTGTGATTTTAATTATATAAGCTAAGTTTTCTTGAATCTAAACACTTAGATTTCCAAAGAAAGATCTTCAAAACATTAGGCAAACAGATACTGAATGATGTTTTGGGTAATTTTCAAACATTACTTCTCAATATTGTCTAAGATACTATTTAGTTATGGTGTGAATAATTAACATCATTATACTGCTCACATTTGAACATAGTGTTGTTAATGTGTTCATGAGTGCATATTTGATTTATTGAATAATTAATATAATATATAATCAATATTGCTTTAAGGTAATAATCAGATAAAACTGGTTTAACTTAGCTTTCATACTGTTTTTCATTGTCCAGGAAGTAAGTGGAGAAAGCACAGGAAAATATTGACACCAGCTTTCCACTTCAGAGTGCTGGATAAGTTTGTCCCAGTCTTTGAGAAGAATGCTCGTATCCTTCTAGAAAAACTGGGAGGAATGGTGGGAAAAGAATTTGACATTATGCCTACAATTGCTCTTTGTTCCTTGGATATCATAAGTGGCAAGTATAGTTTTGTACTTCACTATAATATGAGTAGATTTAGAGGAAAAATACAGTTTAGATAGATATTGTGTTTTTTCTTTAAATTAAATTCTTAATAAATTATGTGTAGGAGGTTTAAATATAACCCTCTGGACCCCAAATAATAATTTATATTATAAATTAAATGTAGTCCTTCACATGTGTGTGTTGCAAGGAGCTTAGAGAGTTACAATTATATAATTTATCTAGTCAGGTATTGTTATTTAGCTCTCTGATCTTAGGTGACAATTTTACTGTACAATAAAAGTGATTCACCAAATTACTGTCTGGGGCTCAAAGAGTTGTATTATTTACAAATTAATTTTTGAACACAATTTTTTATTCTATTAATTTTGTTTTGAAAACATTATAATTAACATAGTCTTATTACAGAAACAGCCATGGGTCTAGAAGTAAACGCTCAAAGCAAAGAATCAAAATATGTCAAGGCAGTGAATGAGTGAGTATTGTATCTTTATATTTTTCTGAAAGAAAGATATCGTAGTGTTAAAAATATTTATTTCCTTTATAAATAACTAAACTTATTACATTAAAAAAATAGGAATTTTTTAAAGTTTCAAAGTTTTTTTTTTGCAGTGACATATAAAGAAGCAGTCTCTTTAGACACTGAAGATTTAAGGATTTTATTCTCTTTTTATTTTGCATCAATCATTGGATTTTGCAAACTTACACCTTACAAAAAGGTAGGATTCTTGTAATTTATTGATGTAAGCTTTATCTATCTGAGCTCCACCACATTTTTCTTGTGATAAGAATGTTGCACCCAAACCTGCCATTATTTTTTGATGGTTTGTAATGTTATGTCCTAAAAGTTTTTAGTTGTATATCTTTATATATAAAAATCTCGTGTCATGATGATCATTTAGGCAGTGCCGCATTTCCCTATAGGCCCACTAGGCCCAGGCCTAGGGCGCAAAATTTTAGGGGGCGCATAAATTTTAAAGTACACAAAAGAAAAAAGTTGCGGCGGCGGGTGGTGTTGGCGCTCGGCGGGGCGGGTGGCCAAGGTCAACTAGGTCCGGGGTGCGACGTTGACTCATTCATTGGTTCATCATTGCTTTTATTTATTCAAAACACTCCTCTCTCTCTCTCTATATATATATATTGACAGAATATATATATACTATTGTAATGATCGTTCATCAAAATTACGTAATTAAGAAATTTACTGGATTTCTACGTCAGTGTAATCAGAGTCCTCTGGGGGGGGGGGGTGCGCTCTTTGCTCTGTAGGCCTAGGGGCGCCGAATTTGTAAATGCGGCCCTGCATTTAGGTAATTGCCAGCAAAGCCGCGGGTAACCAGATACCATAATATCATTGAAGGCTTCGATTCCCTGTTTGATTAGCATTTGCGATGATGACCATTAACAAATCTCAAGGCAAGACAATGTCCGTTTGCAGCTTAGATTTAGAAAATACATGTTTCTCTCATGGCCAGTTATATTTTGCATGCTCACTTGTTGGTAATCCATCTAATTTATTTATATTAGCAAAAGACAGATTAACTCAAAATATTGTGCACAAAATTGTGCTTGATTGCATTTTAATTAGTAGTTATAATTTAGAATGACATAATTGTTTGGAGTAAGAATAAACATTTTCAAAGATTTATAACATTTAATTTGTACGGTTTATAAATAAGCAATAAAGAATCAATTATAATTATTACTTACTTGTTATTTATAGTACTTGAATTTAATACAACATGTAATAATGCATAATTTGAACATAACGTCAATCATATAATAACCAAGCCACAGCAAAGCGTGGCCGAGTTAGCTAGTCAGTATATAGTTGTATATTAATTTTGCTTATACAGAATGTGACAATAATATTACAAGTGTTTTCCTTCTGTCTATTCAAACTTGTTGATGTTTTCAACTGTGAAACTGTGTTTAAAATCATATTATTTATTTCTTCACTGTGTTGTGTGTTTTGTTTGTGTTATGTGTTAAATTTCAAGTTTTACAACAAATTATGAACATGATGGAAGAACTGAGGATCAAGAGTTTGGATTATCAGGAGGAATAAAACTTGTAATATCAAAGTTAGTATTGTGTAACATTTTGCTCATACTTTTCCATGAATTATGTTGTGCTGGATATATTATGTTACATTATTAGCTTTTATTACCGTAATGCTTTGGTTCCGTGACTTTGGGGCAAGACGGGGTAGGGAGGCATGATGGAGTACTAAGTGAACTAATCAAAATCTGTGTTCAAAACACTTACTGACTAATATAAAGAGGCAAGTTTATGCAATAGTAGAAGAGGGGAGCAGAACTAAGAATTAAATCAAGAATGCACAGACTATTTTCAGGCAAAGCATTAAACTAATACTTTTAAATATGAATGCTAATTTACATTGCCTAAGAGCATAACATAGATTTATGTTGAAATTTATAGAGGAACATCACTTAAGAAAGGACTTTATCACCAAACAAGAAAGATAGGAGATAAAACTCACTATTTTAAGTATTTTTATCTCATTAGATAATGCTGATATAACTGTTATTTAGGTGTTTAACAGTTGTTTTTAAGTGTTTAAAGTTTAGTTAAACCACAAAAGTCACGTGAGAATTTTTTTTATTTTTTAACCACTTTTACTATCCTTTCTTTTCCATCTTTACCAAATGAACAGTGTGTGACAGATGATGATCCCTTTCTTAAGGAAAATTACTCAATTTGTTTAACAAAATTTAGGTTATGTTTTTATACAGTAAATTAAATCTGGCATTGTACTATTAGTAAGAAGAGAGAGGCTGAAATTTAAAAATAATGTCTCTAGTGATATTTTTAGCTCTCGTTGTTCTAAATTATATTTTTTGAGTTTATTTTGTCATAAGCCTCTTGGGTGAATTATGTATCCCACTTAGTATTCAACTAAATGGTAAACAATTTTAATGGCTGACATGTATTCAGTGCAATAATCTAATTTTCATTATAAATTTCAATTTTTCATATAAATAATTTTGCTCCTTTAAATTAAAATGCATGTAGATTAGACTTACATTGTAAGTTTTCTATCAACTCACCATTCCCAAATTTATAATTTTATTTTTGAACAATTTAAGTTTTGTAACCAGCATAACTTCTTGCTACTTAATACCTCACTGTTGTACTCCGCTATCTATCCTATCTTTTAGTGTCCCTTTAATAAATGGTCTAGTAAATCTGCATCTTGTTTATTTGTCCTGTCATACTAGATTTTCGTCAATTTCTTAGAATACTGACCTCTCCTTTAATTGACAAAACTTAATATTGAGCTGATTGTTGCTCAGATTACAAGAGATCATAGCACATCGCAACTTTGATGTTATCCGGAGATGTTTTCTATTTCACTTTCTGCCGGAGGGGAGACGTCACAACAAGTTGATCAAGTATCTGCACAGTGTAACTGAAAATGTAAGTAACTTAGAACCAAGATTAGTATTATTGGTAGTAATTGTGTATAATTAAAAAAAAAACTGATTCAACAAAACTCTTGTTATTTATAATCTCCACTAGTAACAATTCATTCTGCTTATTTATAGACTAGGGGAGAGAGTGGCAAGACGGGGTAGGGAGGCATGATGGAGTACCTTGAATTTCTAGAACATGAGGTGTTGCAATCGAGTGGGAAACTAGTGGCAGCAACCAAGAAAGACACTTGCTGTAAGAGGCAGCCATTTTGAGTCAATAGCTTGGACTGCAGACAATGTTTTCTGTAAAAGTGTGGGTTTTCACGTTGGAAGTGAATTTCAGTCGTTGCTAAATTATAAATTATATACTTAAAATGGAAGAAAGATTATTATTTTGATTAACCTCTTATGACCTCAGGTATTTGCTTATAAATGGGTGGAAAAATTAGGCAAAGAACATAGTTTTTTCAAACATCAAACAAATTACAGGTAAAGAATGGATACTAGAGTTTAAGCGCCGACATCCTGAGTTAATACTAAGAAAACCCTAAGTAACAAATGCAGCTAGGGCAGCAGCATTTAAAAAAGTGAATGTGACAAAATTTTTTTATTTGCTAAAAACCGTTGTGGATAAACATAAACTTACGGCTAGTCAAATAAATAACTGTTATGAAACTGGGGTCACTATAATACCTAAATGAGTATTATAGCTCTGAAAGGTAGAAAACAAGTTGGAGTACTGACCTCTGCTGAAAGAAGAAACACAGTAACAATAGAAGTTTGTTGTAATGCTGCAGGGTCATACATGCCACCTATGTTTGTATTCCCTTCAAGCCAATGATCAGTTGCTGAATGTCTGTCCCCCTGGTGCTTGGGCAGAGTATCACGTTAGCGGTTGGATGCAATCCAACATTTTTTATTAATTGGTTTTAAAAGTTTGTTGAATTTAGCTGAGGTACTAAATAGTCTCCTGTTCTTCTTCTCCTGGATGGTCATTTTACTCACACAAAAAACATGGAAGTGGTCGATTATGCCAGAGAAAATGGGGTGTTATTCTTGTGTTTCCCACCCCACTGCACCCACTGCTTACAACCTGTAGACATAAGTTTCATGAAACCACTTGGTGTCTATTACGGTTAGGAAGTGTCAATGTGGCTGAGATCAAAGCCAGGGCGGGTTGTTTCTATGTATTAGATCTCAAAACCTCATGGAAATGCATTTATTAGAGTAGTAACAATGACTACTTCACTTAATGGATTTTAAAAAACTGGCACTTGGCCTGTCAACTAAACAGCGTTTAATGATAGTGATTATGCACCATCTGAGACTACAGACAGACCATTAGCTGATTATTGTCTTCAACCAGCTGCATCATCAAACCTTCAGGTTGCTACTCCCACAAGCCTTCAGCCAGCTGCCTCTGACACACCAAGTGCAGGGAAAAACAAAGTTCCAATTCATTCAACATTGCCTACGCCAGAAGATACTGTACCAATTCCCAGTTGCAGTAACATATATTTGAAAAAGAGTGAAAAGCATGGGAAGACTGCAGTTTTAACTAAATTGTCCAACAAAAAAAGCTCCAGGAAGAAATAAAAGTTAAAAAAGAAAAAGCAAAACAAGAAAGGGCTAAGAGAAAATTAGAGCAGAGTTTCTTAAGTAAAACTCAAGGGTAAGAAAAATAATACTAACTTGCAGAAGCCATTCACAAAACAGTCTAACAAAAAAGAACAGAACAAGGAGGAAAATATTAGGCCTAAGGAATGAAATTCGAAACAAAAATACTGTACTCATGTTCCTCTTCATCAGAAGAGGACTCAGATGCTGAATGCCTTTACTGTGGCTATTTATATTCACAGTCTACTGAGGGGTGGGTGCAATATTGGAAATGTAAGAAGTGGACCCACTGCATCTATGCAGGAGGATGAAGATGCATAATCAGTGCATCTGTGTGCACTTGCCAGTAACAGCCCCCATCATGCCCCAACTGGGATCCCATCTTGCCCCGCCTGGTAGGGCAAGATGAAGTTTTTGTCTACAGTTAAAACATATTTTTTTACTTAAATTTAAACATATGAAAAATTGTTTTAATATACTATTGTGACTACTAAAAATGAATTATTAAATATGAAGTTTTCCATATTTTTCTATTGTATTTTATAGCCTTTTTGTTAACCTAAAATAACTAGTGACCCCATCCTGCCCCTTTTTCTCTATTGTATTAAATACAATACAAATTTAATACAATTTACTGTGTTATTTATTTGATTTTCATACTTGGACAAAATTTACAATAAAACCTAGAGGAAACCTGTAGGAGGTTGTTGATTTTCAAATTTAACCTATCCACCACTAAGAATTGGTGGCCACATTATCTGCGTTAGAGATTGCACAGGTTCAAATCTTGCCTGTGACTGTTTCACTTTTTATCGGTACTAACAACCTGACTCATTACTGAATCTCCTGATTCTGTTTGATAAGATTCTAGCTCAGGCCAGTGCCCCATGAAAGCAGGTAAAATAAGGCAGAAAAGGAGATTGCTCACTCTTTTTTACAAATTTCAAATTGTCCGAATAATAATGTTACACATCAGAATTTTGCATGTCACTCTTGTTGTTCTCTCAGGCTTACCAGCCAAAGCAGGCAGGGGATGACACGTCCTTATGTTTAGGCTAGGAACTGCCCTTAATACTTAGGGAGCTCCACCAACAGTCATCTCCCGCAGCAGACTAGACCTATTGATTTACCCTTGTACCCCAACATCTCGACATTTGCTATTAGTGCCCCTCCTGGACATCCATAAGGTTGCCCAGATTTAAATTATACATCGGTTCTTGCTGTACCCAGTGTAGGTTCAACTGGCATGTATAAACCAGTGAGAAATAAACCCTCCTGTGATTGTATGTCACTCTTTTAATGACCCAATATACATAAATCATATGCAATTCAACTTGTAGTATTGTTAAATAAGAATTAAAATAATATTTCAATTATTGTTCATCTGATATGTCAAACATGTATTTTTTCAAGTTTTTGTACAATGTTCTGGTTTTCGTAAAATATTATAAAAAACTTTAACCACCACAGTTATAAATAGATTATTAGTTTTTTTCATGTATGGGTTTTGTTGTCTACATAAAATGTAAGTTCCATAAATCTCGCATGCACAATGATTAAGTTATAATTTTTGTTATTATAAGAACACAGGCAGATGAAAAATTAAACACATTTTTGGAATTTTCAATTGTTTTTTTGGTTGAATTACTATATTTAAAAATATGGTTTTTAGGGTACTAAAATAATATATACTTAAAATCTGTACCAGCTAAAATAGTATTTAAGTCAGAAAAGAATAATATTAATATGTCATTCCCATTTGGAAAATGTGATTTTACCATGAAAAGATGGACTCAGATTGAAAGTTTTTGACGTGACAACGTCTTAAATTAGGTTGCGGCTCGGAGTCACTCATGAAAAAGTGTAATGCCCGGTAACGTTACGATGCCCGTCCAGTGGGTCCGCCGCACGGGATAAAGCAGATAACTGTGGGTCCGCCGCACGGGATAAAGCAGATAACTATGTTTATTCGTGAAAATGTGGAGTGCTTAGATCCGTCATTTACAACAACTACAACAATAAAGGTAAATAATTGTACACTGATATTTCATTATCGTAAACTATGATTGATTGATTAATTGTTAGATTGACACAAAAGTTGAGAAACTGAGTTTATAGGTTATGTCATACTATTGACAAATGTTGATAGTGTTAAGTAAATTATTAGTTTAAATCACTCTGCAATCAATCGTAATTCAGTCGATTGAGAAGAAACAGCGCGTATTGCTAGTCAAACATTTAAAATAACAAATTATAACCTCTAACCTGTCATAACAGTGCGACCAAACAAACGAACTAAACCGACCAATCACCACGCGCGGAGTTAGAATTTAACTGTGTTTAGCAAGAATTTCAAATTCCAATTTTAGTAAATGTTTTATTGAACTTTACCATTTACAATAACAAATTTTAATTAATTTCAAATTATGTACAATGTTTTAGTAAACAAAATATATTTCTATAGTTAAAATTTGTGCAATTCTTATTTTCATTCAATTCCTTGTTCCTATTGTGCAATTTAATAATATTCATATCAATAAATATTCTACCGAGAAAAAGACGTTGTCACGTAAAATCTTCGCCCGTAAAACCGACTTTACAGGCAACCATAATTTTTTTTTTTACTGGGACTAATTCTTCAATTATACACTCACACTGCAATTTGCAGACATTAACTTTAATTCCTTAATATGGCTAGTCATTAAAAGCACATCAGGCAGCTGTAATCAACAATTTCAAGGTTGCAACAGATTTAAAGACAGTGCAGTGTTTTAATACTTTTGTTGCATTTTGCTACATTTTAATTGTTTTAGGTCATGAAAGAACGGAAGGCCAAACTGCAAGAAACCAGTGAAGAAAGTGGAGATGAAACAAATGAAGATATCGGTATGTTGTCTTATTTCTTAGTTTGATATAACCTGTTTGTCATTTGAACATTCATGTTGTCTGGTTCATAACACTTCAAAACAATGATAATACAATTCATTAAATTTTTGAAATACTTGTATAATTCTGCCTTTTTTTCTAACCTTGCTGTAGAAAGCTATTTTCAATGTTTGATATTAAAAGCCAACTGTGGTTAAACAACCTTTAGTTTTGCCCCAGAAGAACAATTTTAAGCCTCAAACACCTTTTTATTGCCTTATCTGTGGTCATAAACTTATGTAGGATGTCTCATTTTAAAGATATCATTAATACGCAAACGAACGCTTTTTAGTTTTTCTTGCCAAGTATATCTTTTTTGAGCATTTAATCAAAAAGTAGAAGAAAGTTTTACTTTTAATTTGAATATCGTATTTTTTCTGTAATGTCCCCCCCCCCTTTCAGATTATTTTAGTAAGGCTTGTTTTTACCCAACTGCACATGCATTAGGACTGTTTCGGACACTTGGTTTTTTCAGGTGTTCTACTTATCACTGGCAAATGGGAGGATTGTTCAGATGATTAGGGGTGAGTGGAAACCATAAAAAATTTATTATATGGCCATGTTTGTCCCTATTGGATCTTAGTTAAATTGGTGATGTCCCTCCACCTTCTTCTGTTTTCCATCTCCTCCATGCTTGCTCCCATCATTTAAAATCATTACCATAGATAAAAACATACAGTATTTCTTTATCTATGTAATTATTCCACTGTTTACATTTAGGCTTTCTTTATATTTTTTTCTTTCTGGTTTCCTAAAACTTGTTTCATTTAAAGGTAATTTTATTTACAGCAAATTTTCAGCCTATTTTACTCTTCTTTGTCATTGTCTCTATAATTGTATATCTTATTTTCCTATTTCGTCTGATTCCACACTCTTCTGTGTGAGTATGAGTTTTTAAACTGACTCATGAAAACAACAACCAAAGAGAAAATCCAATGCATTGAATTTGTTAATCAGAATAATGATATAAAGAATTTTAAAAATTATAATCAAGAAGAATTTATATTACAAACAGCCATTTTAATTTATAATTTTAAATTTTAATAATAAAAAGATAAATTTATGTTATAAAATAAACATTTCTTTTCTATCTATTGGTTCACAATAAAATTCTGGTTATAAAACTTCTATCTTGTTCCAGGGATAAGAAAGAAAAAGGCTTTCTTGGATTTGCTGTTGGAATATAACAAAGAAGGTGCCGGAATGACAGATGCTGAAATAAGAGATGAAGTTGATACATTCATGTTTGAGGTGAATTTTATCAATAAATACATGATTTTCTACCTACAATTTAAATACCCTGTAAAATAAGTTGGTTTTTATTTTCTTTTACACAATTCAAACAATATTGTTACCTATTTTAATTTATTCTTAAGGTTAACTGTATGACAAGTTTTTATAAAAGCTTAAATGTTGTTTAAATAGAAGATTCAATTTATTTGGATTGTTCTTAGAATATTAACTTAATTTTATAAAAGAGTGCTTGCTTGCATTCCACTTGGAAGAGAGTATTTTGTAAGATTCAAAGCTTGCATATTGTTATATCAAAAGCCGTATCAAAAGACTAACTTAATTGCATATACAGATAAAAGTACAAACTCACATTGTTTTATACTGATAAAATTTTCTTAATTATGGCATATTTCAGCTCTCATCACATAGGGAGTCTCACATCTCATATGGTGTTAGCATGTACAGTGCAACAACAAAGACAAATACGGAGCAAATATCAAAGCCTCAGAAGAAAGTAATTAGAATTATTTTATATTTAAATTATGATGGTACAGTAGAAGGCCATAGACAGTGTTCAGTCAACACACTAAATATTTCCATTCAATTTTATTTGTGAATATAAAAAATACTGTTTCATAAAATCAGATTGAAACAGCACCAAGCCAAACAATACTAGAAAATACTGATATATACTTGAAAATCATAAACTTCAAGTATTTGGAAAGAAAACTGCATTGCTGGCAACAAATTCCTGAAAAATACCTAAAATTATTACTCAAGAACACAAATATAATACATTTAAAAAACGTAAACATTTAATATCTCTTATTAGTTGGAAGCATTTTTACATACATAAAATTAAGCAGTTGAAGTATATTTTAAGAATTATAACTGTTTATTGTATTATGATTGCACATAAAACAACAAATCTGATTAGTTGAATGAGGTAATACTTGACAAATAAACAAAAGTTAGATAAAACAGCCATGAATGTTGTAACATAAATTACAATTTCAACATTAGTTACTATAAACAAACATCTAGTAACAGTCCTAAAGAATAAAATATATTTTTATTCTTAAAATGGCTTCCAAATTGTACTAAACCTTTATGTTGTGATACATTAATTACATGTATGATAGCTAGATAATTATTGCAAAATGGTGTCGTAAACATTGATATGAGACACTAATTACTCCCTTTATTTTTGAAATTTTCGTAGTGTTTTTTTTTTAATATTCCATGGTATGAAAAGTGAATGAAAATATAAAGTAAAGGATCAAGTTTTTAATAAGTAAAGTATACAAAGATTTTGTTTCTTGAAAGATAATTTTGTAGTGAAAAATTATAACTTACAGGTTTTTTTCCAAGGTGCACATGTTCAATGTTCTGTATTCTTATTATTATCATTAACAACATATGGTAGTAAGAGGTAAACTAGTGGTTGATCACTAATTAGAAATCTTTAGTCAGTATTTTGGAAATTACTGAGGCAGTTAATTAATAAAACTTAACACAGGAAGTAACATAAATTACTGGTAATGACTTCTGCAGGTTGTTGGAAACTGCATGCTCAGCTGATTTAAGTTAACCATATTGTTATAGATTTAACTTTGAGCTGTAAATGATTGTTCACTGACAGCAAACCTGATTATCACTGTTTCTTTAAATTTTATCTGGCTAATTCTGCCAATCACTGAGTTTTATTAGCTTATCTACATACAATTATCTGACTGTTGAAAACCAATAATTTACAAATATTACTTAACCTCTTACGGCCCCATGTTGCGATTTAGTAACATACCACATTTAATTTTTTTTAGGACTTTAGATGTTAAATATCGCTTTAAATCCCATTGTTACGTTTTTGCAAACATACTGGTGGTAAATTTTGTGGCAAAACTTTGGCTACACTGACTACAGGTAGTCCAGAGGCAGCCATCTTGTTGTTGTGATTCTTGGATTTTACGTGCTCTGCAATTCAACAGCTTTAGAGGAGCCATACTCCCAAAAAAAGGTAAGTTAGCTAAATCAAAAAAATACTAGGTGTTTGAGAATTTCATTATTTAAGTATATTAATTGATTACATAAGTTGTTTTCACAAATTTTCAAAGTTTACAGCTCGAAAACCGTTTGAGTCTTTATTGCAACATTGGGCCATAACCTAGAAAACTCTCGATTCCGCATTGTGTCTTTAATGCAACAGTGGGCCAAAACCTGAAAAATCTGTTAGTATATTTTTTGCAACATTGGGCCATAATGGCTGGGTATAAACTTTGTTTTCAAGGTATATATTTGTTTCCAAATAAGCATAATTCATTACAAAAGAGTCTCGAAGATTTATGCTATTGTAAAACTAAAAACCTATATTTGTAATTAGAGATGAATCGATCAAGGAGGGATCCTCGTCCTCCGGTTTATCTCACGAGTGAAGAAATAGAGGAATGCTGTATGCTGCCACCTGATTCGAGTGACGATGATAGTGCAGACGACAGTGACGCCGACCCAGATTAGATTACGACCCAGACCTTGCCCACACAAACCGACTGGAAAGATTTATGCAATCTAAATACAATAATGGTAAGCACAGCTCATTGACATTATTGGTGATACTTATTACTTTGTGTATGTAAATGTAATATTATAATGATCTAACTCAATTGTGTTTGTCCTTAGACGAAGAAATGAACTCCGAAGAAGACAACAACTTAGCAGAATATTCGAAATGAAAACCTCAAGTCAAGCAGAAGAGGAAGAACCGTCTACTTCTACGCAGGCACCAAGGAAGACCAACAAAGATAAGCCTCCACCCCCACTTTGGACAAATGTGGATGCTGCCGAAAGTGTAAGAGAGCCTGTTATCTGGAAAGACACACTTCCTGAAAGTACTGTGCGTGCCTCTCCTATAGAATACTTTAAAAGAATTTTTTGACAACTCAATTCTTGATAGAATTGTAGATCAGTCAAATTTATTTGCAATTCAAAAAAATCCTAACAAGCCATTGAACTTGACCAGGAATGAACTCGAACAATATATTGGTATTTGTTTTGCAATGTCAATTTTTGGCCTTCCCAGGGCAAGGATGTATTGGGCAAGTTTGACAAGAGTCCCAAAAGTAGCAGATGTTATGGGTCGAAATCGTTGGATTGAAATAAAAAATAACTTGCATTTGAATGACAACACGAACTACAATCCAAATGATCCTGAGCGTGACAGACTTTACAAAATTCGTCCCATGATTGATCATTTAAAAGGAAAAATTCAAAATGATTTCCAAGGAAACAGCACTTATGTGTTGATGAACAGATTGTTCCTTATAAGGGGAACTCAAAACTTCGACAATACAATCCAAAAAAACCTAAAAAATGGGGTTATAAAAATCTTTGCTTTGTGTGATACAAAAGGACTTGTATATAACTTTGAAATTTACTGTGGGAAAATTCAGCCAGTTCCTGGTTTTCCTGATCTTGGGGCGAGCTCAAATATAGTTCTGAAAATGGCCAACACCATTCCAAGGGAGAAAGATTACCTACTTTTCTTTGACAACTGGTTTTCTTCATTGCCACTGTTTTTTGAACTTTCTAAGCTAGGCATTGGTGGATTATCTACCATAAGGACTGGTCGGTTTCCGGATTAAACTTTCCCAAAGATAAAGAAATGAAAGCACAAGGAAGAGGATCATTTGAAGAAAAGAAACATGAAAAAGATGACATTGAGGTGAGAGCAATCAAATGGTTTGACAACAGAGGAGTAACCTTAGTTTCGACTTTTGAAAGTGCGCTTCCATTGACAGAAGTTAAGAGATATGATAGGAAATCATCAAAGGAAATTTTTTGTTCCATGCCCGAAAGCTGTAGTAACTTACAACAAATTTATGGAAGGTGTAGACCTCTTGGATGGCTTGATTGCTCATACTACAGAATAAAAATAAAATCCAAGAAATGGTACCTAAAGTTTTTATTCCACTTCATGGATCTCACACTCGTAAACTCATGGCTTGTTTACCGAAGAAGTTGCAAAGAGCAAAAATTAACTAAAAAAGACATAATGGACTTATTGGATTTCAAATCAAGTGTGGCCGAGAGTCTTCTAAAACAAAGGAAGAACACAGAAAAGAAAAGAGGAAGACCATCTGCAGATCAGATTGATATGCAACACAATCTAAAGAAGAAACGTGGCCCAGCCAAACCAATTCCAGAGCCCAACTACTAGAAGAGATGAGACATCACACTGGCCTCAAATCACAGAGGACGACAACGTTTGCAAAAACCCACAATGCAAAGGAATAACTGTGGTGAAGTGCATCAAGTGCAGTGTTTCATCTCTGCTTGACAAAAGCTCGCAATTGCTTCACCGCATTTCACACATGAGCTTTAACCATATCTGGTTTATGCCTAAACTTATTTTATTATGTTTGTGTACTCTACTAGAGTGTTTTTATTAGCAAGTTTCTAAAAACTGTTAATATATTACCCTGACAATGAAAACTTTCATGTAAATAAACATTATTCTATTATAACCCACTGTTTCATTTTTGTTACATACCCATTTTGAGCTTATTTTACATTATGCCCAATGTTGCTAATTTGCAACAAAACCTTAAACAACAACCCCTAAATATACAAATAAAAATTTAAAAAAAAAAGTAGTCATCTTAAAAGGTTTATTAATACCAAAAAGTTTTGGTAAAAGATTTTTTTCCTGACAAATAAATAATTTGGGCCGTAAGAGGTTAATGCGAAACAATTTTTCAAGCAATAAATCAGCTAGAAAACTTATTGTAATCAGCTGTCAAATGTTGCATGATAATTGGCAACTGCAATGATAATTGAATGAATCAATGTTTATTCCAGCAACTGTACATGAAATACACTTAACAATTACAACAGAACTAAACAGAATTATTTTGAAAACAATAGTTTTATTAGTTATCTAGCTAAGATATAAATTATATAATTAATAAAGAAAAATAAAGCCTGCATGGGCATTCAGCTTGTCTGCAGGCTTCAGCTAAACAACAAGGACATTAATTTAATATTAACTAAACTTTACTCTAAATTATACACCTGTAGGGAGAATTTATATTCAAAACCAAATAAATATTGAGATCAGTACTACTACTCTTCAGTCTTGAGAATCAATTATATTGAATATATAGTACAACATTATGCTATGTAAGCAAACACCAAGTTTTAAATAATAATTGTTACTTAATAATTAATAATAACGATAATATTTACACTATATAGGCCTTAGTGCATCATTCATATAATCTGATTCTTTGTGAGATGACATTGAAGTTAAAACATTGCATTAAGATCTTAATATTATTTTATTTATAACTGTAACTCCGTTAAATACTTATAATTATATAACCAAAGGGGAAAAGTCAGTTTGAGCTTCATAAATAAATGAAATGTTTTAACGAAATTTTAGTGAATGGTGGTTAACATTAATAAATAATGAATAATGTAATGTAATATAAGTCATGAATAATGCATAAATCATGATTAAGTAATAATACACACATCAAATTTACATAAATTTACTACGGTTTTAAAACATATAAGCTGAATTACAAGTATTTATTCTACATTTTGTTACTCATAGCATTTCTCTAATACTAATTTATTAGCATTAGTGTTGGAAGATTTAATACTTTAACAAAGATAGAAGAATTTTACGTTGACAAGCTATAAAATAGCAATGTGATTTAATAAAATAAACCTTTTATAATCTAAATAGTAAAATAATGTTATTCTATAATGAAAAGAAATTATTGTGTAGCCTACAACATATATATCTTCAGTAGCCAATGCATAATAATATTTAAATATTTAAAAGTTCTATGATTACTTGTCAAAGCGGTCGAGGTCCTTGAGCTGAAGCACCCGGATAGAAGGCTCACCCTCAGCTGGCTTGATCAGCACTTTGTTGTTGAAGAAGCCAGCATATTGGATCCTCCTCTCCCGCTGCATCCTCCGGGTGCGCCCTAGCAGAGTCTTGTTGTGGGGTGTCAGCTGTTCATTAATGAACACGTGGCTCTCTGGAAGCGATGCTGAGATCTGTGTAGACTTGAGGCCTCCCTTGTTATTTAACCCCACCAACCACGCTTCCCTCATCCTCGGGAGACAAACTGCTCTATTATTGGTGCATAGGCATGTTTATTTGAGAAAAGCCGAAGTCGGTGCACTACCGTTATATCTGTTATAGCATAGTCAACCCTGAGCACGCAAGCTACTTTTTCAAGTACAGTGTAAATATCTTCTACCTCGGTAGTTGGTAACCCAATGATTTCTATATTTGCACATCGAGAATGCCACTCAGAGTCATTGAGATGCTGCTGCAGATCCTGGACCTCATCCTGTAATTTGATGCTTAAAACATGATGTAATTTTTCAGTTATGTGTTAATGATATCAACATATTCATTGTATTAATAAACTAGTTTTTTTACTCAAAAATAGGTATTCTTCTAATTTTTATATATTCTTTACATTGCTATTTTTAGTAAACATCATTACATTAGTTATATTTCCTATTGCCTTGTAGGTGTATAGAAACTGTACATGTTACAATAAAGTAAAGCGTTACTTGTAATACCTACATATATCAGTTACATAAGCCCATACATAAATGTTTAAGTGAGCATACTTTAGTTCTTCTTTAACATTTAAATTAAGAGAGTAGTTATATACTGGAGAGTAGAGTATATAATATGGTTGTCTATATCCAAAGACAGAATTGTCAATAGTTATACTAACTTGTATTATTTTTTTCCAGGGGTTACGACACAACAACATCTACCTTATCATTTTGTCTCTATTGTCTCTCCCAAAACCAGGACGTTCAGGTAATACTGTCATATATTTTTACCTTATCTAATCTACAGTCCAATGTAATGCATGTAATTAATACAAGGTAGGAGTATGCTACATTATACATCACATAAGAGGATTCACTGAGGTTTCATGCAAAATTTCAAGTTTATAACTACATGTGTTACTACATCACACGTTAAATTGTCATATGATTGTACAAATTTATTTACCCATGAGACCAATGAAAAACTGCTCGTTAACACTCAGACAAATCCCATGAAATGACATGTACCATCATCTAACCTAACTTGATGCTGACTATAATAGAAATGAAGCTTCATGCAAAATTTCAAGTTCATATGTCAGTTTCTCATCAATATATTATGTGATCAGACAGACTGGTAGACAGAAATTAAACTTTACCAGTCCTTCGATTGATAGGGTAATGCTGAACCAATAATGCCAATAATTTTTGAAGTCATCAAATATCTGGGATCAAATTTATTTCAACAATTGCATGTAAATATAACAAGTTACAAAAAAAAAGATTTATATAGAAAGATATCTTAGTGAACCAACCATATATGAATTTTCTACAAACACCTATTATAACCCTTTGATTGCCAAGTATTTATTGACTGGGTATACTGAAAAGTGCCAGGTATTTTTCTAGTGGGCGTAGTAAATTTTTAGTGACTTTTTCCCGAACGTTCGGTAAAATCGGACGTTGGCACTCAAAGGGTTAATATCAAATTTTGCATTAATATTATTTAAATCCAATACTTTCTGAAAAGGGAGATCTATGGAGGAAGATATAAATTATTCATGTAATAGGAAAAGAATATGTTTGTAGTTTAAAATAATACTATATTTGTTAACAATTTTGTTATTCCTCTGATTTTAAATGAGAGCATAACACGTCTTGTGGTGAGTTCAATTAAAATTGTTGTCTGAGAAGGTGTTTCTGAGTATGATCATATGTATTCTTTATAAAACAAAATTCAACTTTACCCTCAAGTTATTGTCTTAGCAAATTTTTGGCTCCACATCATTTGTGTTTTGTTCTGTTTGTAAAGAAACTTTATGAATCTTTATTGCACTTAAATCTAAAAGCCACTTCACATAAAACTGTTGTTGGTTAAAGTAATCATACTGCCTCATTTTTCTTACTGTAACAGTGTGATGAACGACATGACATGACTGTGGCTTTAGGTGAAAAACTCCAGAGAACCCAAAATTATTGTATGAGATATGCATTTGATCTCAGGAGAGATGAGCATATAACTCCCTATTATATATTTATTCAAAGATTTTGAAGTTGAATGACCTCAGATCAATAGATCTTAACATTGGTCCATTCAATTTTAAATTCTGGCTTTCCAAATTATTTCTTAAACGATTTCCAATTTGTCTCTCAAATGGTGTGGATAGAACTCGCTCTGGTTTGTCTGTGCTCCGCACGCCGTGCACAGAACTGCTTAAAATGACAAGACTTTTGTAGTAACGGCATGTCGTCTGTGGAATTCCCTTCCTCGTAGTATAGCATCCTTGGAGAGTTGTCCTCCAAGTGTTCATAGTGTCGCTGAGAGAGCACTATCAAGGGCGGATGGTTGGGGCGGGGTCGACATAGGTCTCTTCACTGCGGTTGCACTGGCATGAGTAGAGTGTGTTTCTTATATTCATAATATACAAGTACATGTTATTATTTTGTGTTTTTATAAATATGTTTATATACCTTTTTATCGTTATACATTTTTTTATTTTATATTCTTAAATAAAGTTGTAGTTTTTGTTGTTCATATTGAAAATGTTTACAATACAATATTTAGTTTTATTATTATTTAAAAATAAAAATATTTTGTTCTAGTTTCTATATGAGGTTAAATATAAGAAAGGGCCATGAGGTCGTAATTTTGCCTCAAATAAAGAAATATTTAATTTAATTTATAGTGATGTGCCCCTCCTTCACATCAACAGGGTTGACCAAAGTAGTGACAAGATAGTTGGTGCTATACCTATTGTATGTTCTATTGATATATATATATATATATATATATATATATATATATATATATATATATATATATATGAGTCAAGTGAATGCTCTTGGTTGTCTTCTACATTATTAACACCCTGTCTTTACATGTCACTCTTTGAAAACAAAAAAAGAAATAATGTATTCAAGGAGTTATATAAATATTTGTATAAAACCAGTATCCTGGGATAGGTTTGATATGAAAACCCAGATTTACAAGTTCGGGCTAATAGCCAGAATTATTTCTAATGGATAGGAAAAATGGTGGACCCAACTGCCAGGAACAGATAACTAACTGGCATGCTATATATACGGTTGAGAAAAATTGCAATGCAATCACAGTTAGCATGGCAGCTTAAATCCGCCATTGATTATTAAGTGAAACTGCTTTCAAAAAGAGGCTTACTGTTAGTGACACATACAACCGGATGACACAACTGACTGCACTGAACTGGAAACAATTACACAATGCTCAGACATAAGCTCAAACGTAAGCTTAGATGCAAACCCTACCAATTTCTTTTTTCTCCTGCAAACTTTTTGTTACCTGTTGTATAATTGTTTCAGGATAAAGTCGTTGAGGAATTGAATCAGATATATGGAGGCAGTGACAGAGAATCCACTTACCAGGACTTTCAAGAAATGAAATATCTCGAGAAGGTGATCAAAGAAACGTTAAGGCTTTATCCGACTGTGCAGTTCATAGCTCGATACACAAACCAGGACTTGAACCTCAAAAGTAAGTAATTGTTTTTATACTAGGGTGATATAAAAAGTTAATGCAAATTTGTACCAATGAGCAACTGGTACTTGTTGAGGCTGTTTTCAAATTAGTAACATATCATGGAAGATCTAGTACAAATTTTCAATCTAATTGGATTATTTGAAAATGATAAATTATTCTAAATTTTACTTGGTTTTATAATTTCTTAATTCATAACTTTGGCAATATTTTAACATCATTAATTATAAAACTGTGCTGAATACATATAAATTGCTATATGAAGTACAAGTTCAACCACTCACTTCACTTGATCAGCTGTGCTGAAAGATTTATACTGGTAATACCAGAAATGTAGTGTCAAACAGAATAATTGTGGATAATAGAATATTGTACTTAATCTGATTCTATCACTATGGGACAGGAATCAAGGGAGCAGAAATAATCTCTAAAATAAAATCATTTGCCAGTTGATTTTTACATATATTTGTCTCTTCAAGGAATAATAATTTCAAACAAACATTAACCCGTTAACAGTTTTTTAGGTACCTAAAATTACGTTGTAGACTGAATTGTTTTGCTGTTTTTTTACAAAGGCAGGTTATTGTTAGTGTCTCTTTTAAATTGTATTTTTTATATAGTGCCACTAAGTCATTTTCACTATCCATGTCCATGTCATAATCACACAAATGAATCCAATCGTCTGTGCATCGGATATTTCCATGGTACAATAAACAACAGAAAGAAATCCATAAAATACTCCAGAATGGATGACATGCTACAACACGCGTTAGCTGTCTGCACTGTGCGACTGCAGGGAAATCACCAAGGAGCAAACACTCATGACAAAGGACTAAGGAAGTGCTGACATCTAGTAGTAAACACCAGGAGTACTTGTGCGATGTATGGTTGTCATAGAATTACTTCTTGCATAGTATTACGGCAGACAACAGAATAAAACAGGAACATTCTAATGATGAATAATATTACATTAGTAACACAAATTTCTACGCAATTGCTATCAACATAATATTGTATGGAGCATTTCAATATCTAGATGTCGTAACAAGTTTTAATCATTTTAAAATTTCTTTAGAGATACTGCGTCCAGTATTTATTTATAAAATGGTTTGTAACTGCATATTTGTCTTCTCGGTTTAATAATGTGATGTGAGAGAAATGTTCTTTAAATCTAGTATGCATTTTTTCTCGTATATTTTTTTGTAGTTATTGTATTTCATATATTCCTGATTTATTTTTATTTTCTTCAGTATCTTTTGGATTTTTAAATGAACGTATAATTAATAACATTCACCATAACATTTCAGAAAACAATCAGAAATTATGTTTGACTGGTTGGCAGGATAAGGGGATTACAAGGACATGTGTGGGATATGAAAAATAAATCTTTTACAGATCTAAAACTTTGTAGAAAGGAGTAAATGTATGTTTTCTATCATAATAATAATTTTCAAATTCAAGTTTGATTGTACTATCATTAAAAGTTTAATTTTAAATCCTGTTTTTTCATTTCACCTTATAAGATAAAATTGGTGCTTCAATGAAATAACTGATTAAATATCCTACTAATATGTGTCAGCAGCCTTCTCCCATTATGCGCTAAAAAGTATGGTAATTAAAATTTCATACTTTTCTGTTTGTTGTAAAATTTTGACATAAAATTGCTAAGATTAGTTTGTCCAAAAATCCACAGATTAGTTTGTGCGCCTAACCAAGGAGTACGAGTGGTTAGTTCTCTTATATGGACAAGTAGAATTACTGAGGAATGATGTGTATCATCTCTGACGACATTCATTGAATTTTAATTGCTTGGAAAAAATGCTATGTATATTTTGCAGGTGGCTACACAGTTCCCAAGAATACGTCAGTTATGTTACTGATAGAGTCTATGAATCATGACCCAGAATTTTATCCCGACCCGTATAAGTTTGATCCGGAACGGTTCGACACGAAGTCATCTCACCCGTATCTCTTCGTACCGTTCAGTGCCGGCCCAAGAAACTGTATTGGTAAGTATAATAATAGTTGACTTCTTGAAAATCAACATCTACTGCTCAATGAACATTCTGCTGGTATTGGGTAAACATTTTGAAAAAATATTTCTTAATCAGCATAACCAATTTCCTGAATAGTTTAAAAATTTTCAGTCCTACCCAATTCCGTTTTAGAGAAAAATAAATATACATAAGGTGCTGTAACAAACATTATAAAACACGTTTTCAATGAACTGCAAAGATGTGAAAATGTGCTTAGCTTATTTCTTGATTTCTCCAAAGCTTTTGACTATGTACATAATGAAACAAACACTTCTGCACATGTTTTATATAGGGTTGAGGTGTAGGGGGTCTGCCTCTAAAATGTCTCGGTTCATATCTTGACCAAGAAATTGTGTGGAGCACATTATTCTCCTTATAAGCAAAAAGCACTAATGGAGTCTCACTGGGATTTATGCTTAGACCCTTTTTCTCTTTTTATTTATGTAAATTATTTGAACTTATCAATCACTAATGAATAGGTGGTTCAGTATGCAGACTGCATATAAGTCAAGACCTTTTAAGACTGGAAAAATATTTTTCTGAATTGAACAATGCAAAAATTTGCTTTAAACTTTGTTCTAATATCAACATAAAAACAACTTTTTTTTATTTGGTGAAATTCACATTGAGAAAACTAGATTTTGAAACTAGACCTCAGTGTTTGTGTATGAGCTCTAACTTCCCGGAGCATAATGGAAATAACGAAGTTTCTTGGAATGTATCTAGATAGAGGACTAGTCATAGTCATAGTCATAGTCATAGTCAAACTACTTTATTCTGTAATTTGTACAAGGTACAAAGAATAGCGTCACTACAATGAAACTAAATACTAATATTAATTTTAAAATATAAGTAAAAAAAAAAAAAATACAATCGTAACATCTCAACAATTTATCTTCAATTCTTCTTTAAATGAATTAATTGGTTTTTGTATTGAAATATTCCTCAAAAGAATATAGAGACAAATTAGTTAAATAATCTTTGACTTAGTATCTTTGAGAAGTAAGAGAACAGGTTTTGAACTGACAAGCTCTATAATGTGGTGTCTAATTTAAGTAATTATATAAAATTTTAGTTTTCCATTGGTCTATAATTCTGTGTTTTTGTGAATATTTCACTACAGTGACATCCTTGAAGACATGGACTTGGACTGTAAGACTATTTTTAATTGAAGTTTTAAAATTGTATAATCTTCTCATAACATAACCTCACTCTTATTATTAAAAAAACTTAATTGTACTGACTTCATCACATAATCTCAATAGTTTGAAAGATTAACAGTGGAATTTGAAGTTTGACATATATTAACACTAACAATAACATTTTGGAAAGCCCAGTGACTGTTTAAGACAAGAAAACTCTTTTTCTCTTGCCAGTTGGATAAACTGAACTATCAGTGTTTAGTTCTGTTAACTGATTGTGAATATCAAATAGCTCATTTGATAAGGTGACTGGCTCCTAATGTGGCAGATCTGGGTTCAAATCCCACTGGTGGCGTATACTTTTTGCAACCTCAATTCTTAAATTTATTAGTAATCTTGTCTGAACGTAATAAAAATTTTTATAAAGGTTTTTAAAGTTTTTAAAAAATGTTTTAAAATTTTATTTTATTTTAATCTTTTATCTGACTGCTATTTGACTTATTTAACTAATTGTTATATTTGTGTATTTTTATTATTTTAATGTTAAATGTTTTGTATGTATGCATTGTAATTATTATTGTCACCTTTTATGCTTATAACTTATCTGGCTTACAACTTTTGTATTTTAATATTTGTAATTGATTCTTAAATTTATTAGTAATCTTGTCTGAACGTAATAAACATTTTTATAAAGGTTTTTAAAGTTTTTAAAAAATGTTTTAAATTTTTATTTTATTTTAATCTTTTATCTGACTGCTATTTGACTTATTTAACTAATTGTTATATTTGTGTATTTTTATTATTTTAATGTTAAATGTTTTGTATGTATGCATTGTAATTATTATTGTCACCTTTTATGCTTATAACTTATCTGGCTTACAACTTTTGTATTTTAATATTTGTAATTGATTCACAATTTACTTTTTATTGTTATAATAAACTATTTATAAGAGTCTTAATTACTTTTTTATTTATTTATTTTTTTTTTAACCTGTCTTAATTGTTTTAACCTGTCCTGAACGTTGGCTTGTTCAATGCCTTTGTTTCGTATGAGTATAGCCCTGGGGTTCTGGAATCAGTGAAATACAGTAGCTATACCGGACATACGCTCAAGTGGCCAAACTCAATTTCTTGAACTTAAAATTTTTATTAATTTACCATTTTATTATATATGATGGAGGAAATTATTTATGAAACTCCATTGCACGATGATAACCAGGAAGAAATTCTACTTTCTCTGTCGGGAGAATTGAATATTCTTGCTGCCAACAATCCTGATGTTGATTTTGAAGCATTATTTGTATATATTACCAGTTTGCTTCGTTTTTTGGACCTTTTAAATGTGGAGTGTAAAAATAAACAGGACGATCTCCAGGCTCTAAGTGCGGAAGTGAAAGTGCTAGAGTCAAAACTCAATTTAGAGAAGGACGTAAGACAGGAGGAAAAGGATACGTCTTTCAGAATCCAGGACCAAGCAGCGTCAGAAATGCGTTCACTGAGCCAGCGCATTGAGACACTGCAGGCTTCTCTGAGACAGCGGGATCTGCACATCTCATCCATCACTGCCGAAAAAGACTCTTACAAGCTTAAGTTAGATGACAGGTCTAATAGTATTAAGACTCTTAAGTTTGAAAATGAAAACAAAAATAAATGTATAGAGAATTTGAACCTAAAGTTTGATTTAGCAAAGAAAGAAATTTCTAATCTTAAACAAATTACAACTGATAAATGGTTAGATGATAATATCATCCATGATTATTTCTCATCTATGCAAAGTAGTGTAGGTGATATGGGTCAGTGCTTATTTGTCAGTCCCTCCGTGTCACATCTGATTAAAAAAGACAGTAACACTGCTTTGGATCTTTTAAAATCTCTATCTTATCAGGCATGCAATTATGTGTTTGTTGCTGTCAGTGATATCCTGGGTGAGGCTAATGGGGGGAATGGTTCTCACTGGTCTCTTGTTTTTATTGACAAATCTAGACACCAGGCTTATCATCTAGATTCTCTAGTAACATTTAATGACCTTCCTGCTCTTACAACTGTTACCAACTTGAAAATCCCACCTGAAAATTTGATTTCTGTTAGTTGCACTCAGCAAAACAATAGTTATGAATGTGGGATAAATGTAATCCTAAATGCAAAGTTCATTTTCAACTATTTTTGTTGTTCTCATGTACAAAAACCATTTCTTGAATGGTTCCATGATGGGTCGAGTTTGCCTGATGACTCTGTAAATAAAACTGATGTAGTTGATCTTCCTGTAAATAGAAAATCTATCTGTCAAAGAGCTGATAGCTTTAGTGATAATGCCGAACAAATTGTAAGTCCTGTAATACTCAAGAAATCAGCAGAAAATTGCTGGAAGTTAGTTAAAACAAAAAAAACTAAAACTAAAGGGAACGAAATAAAACTCATGCCGGTTGCAAAGCAGTCAGCTCGCTTTGAATGTAGTAATAAGTTTAGTAGTTTAGGTTCACAAGAACCACTTGATGTACAAGTTTCTTACATAAGAAATGTATCTGGAACATGGAAACAAAAATCTCAAAGTTCAATGTCAAAGCATAAAAAAATTTCAAGAAAAGACCATGTTAAATTAATGCGCCACACTAAAACTCAGTCTGTGACTGAGAAAGAACAGGTAATGACTCCTATTACAATGACTAAAAATCAGTCTACTCTTCAAAGTGAGTTGTTGGTCGAAGATGTGAGTAACGGAAGTAACAACTCTAGATTTAATGAAAATGTGTTATTAATAGGTGACTCAATTATTCGATATGCAAGTGAAATAAGCTTTAAGAAGGGAGCAATAGTGGAACTTTGTCCGGGTGGCAAAATTAAGGATATAAAAGAGAAATTGTTGAAGTACACTGGTGAAAAAATTTCTGTAATATATTTTCATGTGGGAACAAACAATCTTAAAAGATGGTATAATGGAGGGGCTGGCTATAACGGTGGCCATGGAAAGCGTGAGGCCCTCCATGACATGGCCGACCTTTTGTTCACCACCAAAACCCATTTTCCTAATACTATGGTTTTTGTTAATAGCATATTAGTAAGGTCTGATATAACATATAGAGCTTTGTTTGATTTTAATGATCAGCTGGATGTCATGTGCAACAATTTTGGTGTAATGTTTGTTGAGGCAAATTGTTGGGTGAAGAAGCAACATCTTGCCAGAGATGGTAGGCATCTGAATAGCAAAGGTAGCCATCAGCTAGGAACTCTGTTTTCAGAAGTGTTTTCTGTTGCCTTCGGTCTTAAAAAGGGATATGACACTGTTAGTGTAATTCCTGGCTTGGAGGAAAATGCCTCAAAAGAGCCAATTCTGCCCGAGGAGGTTCCTTGCAGTCCATCTGATATCACCCAAGGAGAACATTTTTTAGAGGATCTGTCTCAAATGACCCTACCACTGTAGCTGAGCACAGTTCACCTTGCAAACTAAAGATAGTTCACCATAATGTTCAGGGTCTTTCAAGTAAGTTTGACCATTTTCAAATGTTCATTGAATCTGAAGATCCAGACATAATTTGCCTTTCGGAACACCATTTAAGAGACTTTGAATTTGAAGTTGCATCTTTCTACGGATATAATGGCATCACAGCCTACTGTCGAAAAACTCTTCATAAGGGAGGTGTATGTATTTATAGTAAGTCTTCAATCAAATCTGAGGTAATAGATGTCTCACGTTTTTGTCTGGAAGGCAGGTGCGAGCTTGCTGCTGCCAGGTTTCACCTTAGTAACACCTCATTTTTGATAATCACTGCTTATAAGCCACAGCCTTTTTCGTCCTCAATACAGGAGCACGAGACATTTTACAGGTGTTTATCAGAATGTCTGGAAAAAATTATAAGTCCAGATATCAGAACCATTGTTGTGGGCGACTTCAATGTCGACTTGTCTGTGTCTGATGGTAAAGTTGATGACTTGATTTACACCATGGCTTCTCATGACCTTAAAAATAAGGTAAAATCTTATACCAGGGAATTTAAAAACTCCAAGTCCCTGATTGACCATGTTTACACCGATCTCTCTGATGACGTTTGTAGTTGTTCCGTTTTAATTACTGCATTGTCCGATCACCATGCACTGGTGATCAGTGTCAAACTACCCACTTCAAGTGACTCAAGTCATCCTAAGTATTATCTCAAGCGATCGTTTTCTGATGATAATATCCGTATTTTCAAATATCTAATTGACAAGGAAACGTGGTCTAATGTTTACGAGGCTGGGACTATAAATGATAAAATGCGTCTATTCCAATCTTCAATCTCCTTTTATTTTGAACAGGCTTTTCCTGAAAAGAAAAGAAGAGTTCACAAAGGTGCCTCACGCGGCAAAGTGTCCTTGAGTGATCACCAATTGAAACTTAGAGATATGGTTCTCCAGTGGTATTGCTTCACTAAAGATTTGGATTCTTCTGATCTGAGGAGAAAGCATTACTTATCATTGAAGAGAGAATACAAGTCTTGTGTTAGGCTTGCTAAGTCATCTAAGGTGCTTGATGTTATACAAAAATCTTCTAATAAAGTCAAAACTATGTGGGAGATCGTTAATGAAAGTAGAGGGAAGAATCAGTCTCCATGTAATGTCCCCCGCACCGTCAAAGATGACAAGGGAGTTGATATCAGTGATCCAAAACTAGTCTCAAACATGTTTAACAAATTCTTTATTGATGTGTCTAATAGTGCATCAACCTCATCCAGTATTCCTCATTCTTATGTGCAGCCTGGATTGTGTACATCTTCATTTTTCTTATCACCAGTTACTAGGAGAGAGATAACAGATATCATCAGGTCTTTGAAGCCAAAGACGTCTTCTGGCTGCGACAGGATATCATCTAAATTGCTTATGTCATGTAGTGAATGTTTTGTTAACCCACTCGTTCACCTTATTAACTGTTCATTCGAAGGTGGAGTTTTCCCAGATTTGTTGAAGCTTTCTGTTGTGAAGCCCTTGCTTAAAAAAGGAAGAGTGGATGAACTCGATAATTTTAGACCAATATCTGTCACATCAACGTTTTCAAAGATATTTGAAAGGGCAGTCTTAAATAGATTATGGTCTTTTATTAATCACAACAGTATTTTGTTTGAGAATCAGTTTGGGTTTGTTAAAGGACGGTCAACTGTCAATGCAATGTTTACGCTCATCAACAAAATAGTAAATGCCTTGGATAGAGGTAGGTCTGCTTCCGGTGTCTTTTTCGATCTTCGGAAGGCTTTCGATGTGGTTTCCCATGACATCATGTTGGAAAAGCTCGAAGGCATTGGAGTTCGAGGAGTGGCGAACCAATGGCTTTCATCTTATTTGAGGGATCGTCGACAGGCCGTAGAAGTGTCCTTCATCGATGCTGCAGGCACTGTGAGGCGATGCTACTCGGATGTGCTGAGCGTTAAGGCGGGGGTGCCACAGGGCTCCATACTCGGCCCTCTTCTGTTTATTATATATGTAAACGACCTCAGGAGTTGTAATGCGGAGGCCCAGTTGTGTTTGTTTGCAGACGACACGTCCATCGTATTGGAAAACCAATGTCGTGAGGCCATGGAGGTTAGCACTTTTGTGGAGTCTAATAAGATTGTTCAATGGTTTAGGGAAAATGGTCTAGTGGTAAATGCTGCTAAAACCGCAATTGTTGAATTCGCAATCTCATCTAATAGCATTAATAATCTCAGCGTTTGGGTCGATGATATGGAAATCCTTTCTGAACAGCATGTTAGGTTTTTGGGATTGTCTATAGACAGAAACCTGAATTTTTCATCCCACATTGATTATGTAGCACGTAAGCTTTGTTCTGGAATCTTTGTGCTTCGTAGACTGGCACCTTTTACAAACGCTGTGATCCTCTTAACAACCTACTACGCTCTAATTTTCCCTTATCTTTCGTATGCGGTGACAATCTGGGGATCGGAAAGTTGTCGTACAAAACGGCTTTTTGTCTTGCAGAAGAAGGCAGTGAGAATAGTAGCTGGCATCCGTCGAATGGAGACTTGCAGGCCTGTTTTTAAGGAACTTAAATTGCTTACCTTCCCAAGCATTTATGTTTTTCAGACCTTGATTTTCTTACAGCAGAACCATGGTGTTTTCCGGTCCCTTGTTCCTCAGTCGGGATACAGTCTTCGACAAAAACATAAACTGAATATTCCTTACCATTCCACTACTTTTTTTAAACATCACACCTTTTACAATGCCACGTCCCTTTTTAACGCTCTTCCTGATGCTCTTAGAGCTGAAAAGGATTTATTTTGTTTTAAAAGAATGCTTAAAGCTTATCTTATTGAACACTGTTTCTATTCTGTAGATGACTACATTAATAGCAATACGTAATTTATTTAGTCCT
Organism: Homalodisca vitripennis; assembly: GCF_021130785.1. NCBI lineage: Eukaryota > Metazoa > Arthropoda > Insecta > Hemiptera > Cicadellidae > Homalodisca > Homalodisca vitripennis. Next base: position 35,557 of record NW_025779484.1, read on the forward strand.
TCCTATGTATTTTGTTCCTATGTAAATTGTTCTCTACACATGATTGTACTAAGTTGACGCAAACCAATGCATTGTAATATGTTATATGGAATAAAGGATGTTTTGATTTGATTTGATTTGATTTGATTTGACTTCTTTTTTAAATTTTAACAGATTTGTTTCCATTATAAATTTTGTTGGTAAATTATGTAGATATCTAACACCTCTGTAATATGTTTTCTTTTTGTAAAATTCAAGATTGTGTTGATCGACATGTCTATTAAAACGGGTATTATATGTATGTTTATTGGTTTGTAGTATCGGATCAAAAAATTGTTTTACATAAATTATTGATTCAAATATGTATAAACCATATACTGTCAGAATTCCAAGTTCAGAAAAAATATGTTTAACAGAATCTGTATATCTTAAATTTTTCATTATTCTCAAAGATTTTTTTTGTAGGACCAAAAGCCTATCTAAATTACTTATTGTTGTTGCTCCATAAATGCTTATTCCGTAAGCTAAATGTGAATGGATCAAAGAGAAATATATTAATTTAAGTGTATGTAAATTACTAATTTTTGCCATTTGTCGCAATGCATATAGACCAGTAGACATCTTCTTAGTAACATGATCTACATGTTTATCCCAAGCTAAATTTTTATCTATTATAAGTCCTAAAAACTTTGTGTGGTCTACTTGTTTAAGTCTGTCATTGTCTAGAAAAATGTCACAGTTTAAATTTGATCTGGATTGCTTTGTAGAAAAAGAAATATAATTAGATTTATCTGAATTTAATAAAAGATTATTTTTGTCAAAAAAATCCTTAATCCTAGTTAGACCAATATATGATGAAATTTCAATATTCTCAAGCTTCTGATCAGAAAACAAAACATTTGAATCATCAGCATACAGACACACGCCACCATCCAACCCCTCCATCACCCCTGGCAAACCTCCTATATAACATAAAAACAATAGAGGACCCAGGATATACCCCTGGGGCACACCATGCCGTAGTGTCTGCAGCTGTGATCTATGAGCCCTCACATAATGATTTTTACTGTGAAAAATGGTTTCTTCTATTTCTACATATTGTTTTCTATTTGTTAAATAGGAATCAAACCACATTTGCTCCTTTCCATATATACCGAAGCTGTTTAATTTCCTTATTAACTTTACATGACTGACACTATCAAATGCTCTGGTAAGATCTAAAAATATCCCAATTACTTTTTCTCTTTTATCAACTGAGTCAATAATGGACTGGATAAATTCTATACCGGCCGTTATTGTTGATTTTCCACGACGAAAGCCATGTTGTTGTTTGTCCAACAGTTCATTAGACTCTAGGTGTTTTAAAAGCTGATCATAAACCACTGTTTCGAATATTTTAGAAAAAATTGGGAGCAATGACACTGGCCTATAGCATGCTGGATCAGTCACATTACCTTTTTTAAAGAGAGGAATCACTTTGGCAACTTTTAAAATATCAGGAAATATTCCTGAAATTAAAGAAGAATTGATTACATGGACAAGAGGTTTTATAATAAAGTTAACAGATTTTTTCACAATATCAATTGGTATATCATCGTGCCCCACAGAAAACTTAGTTTTAAATGACAAAACAATTGTTTTTAACTGATACTCAGACACCGGTTGAAATCTGAAACATGGCCGAGCACAGGTCAGATGCTCACTATTGGTATAAATAGAGTTGAGCTGAGGTATGTTAGGTAATACTAGCAAGTCAACGGCTGTCACAAAAAAATCATTAAAAGTGTTTCCTACAGTAACAGGATTAGATATTAATTTTCCATTTGCAATAATACTTTTATTATGATTTATATTGGATTGTTTATTTACCTCATATTTAATTATTTTCCAAGTTGTTTTTGGTTTGTTGTCAGAGTATAGAATTTTATCATCAAAGTATTTTTGTTTATTTCTATTCATGCACTCTTTCAGTACATTTTTCTTTCCTTTTATGACTAACTTCAAATTTGTGTTTTTGGAAATTCTAAATTGTTTCTCAAGTTCAACTAATTCATTTTTTAAAATTTGTATATCATCTGTAATCCATTTTTGTCCTAAGAAATGTTTAACAGTTTGACTAATTTTAGGAAAATGTATTTCGAAAATATAACTAAAAATACTATGAAATAGTTGATATTTTATATCTACCGGTGATTGATAAACTTCTATCCATGTCTCCTTTGCTATATCTCGCAAAAATGTTTCAGTGTTATTCAAAGTAAATCTTCTGCATAGTTTTTTTATATTCATTTTACTCGAATCAACACAATTTAATTCTAAAAATTCTAGAAGTTGACCATCATGATCGGATATCTGAGTTATGATACCTGATATATTTAATTTTGTACAATCTATATTCGTAATAAAGTTATCTATGGCTGTCTGAGAATCAGCTGTAACTCTAGTTGGGAAGTCCACCAAATATGTCATATTATACACTTTTAATATATTACTAAATTTAGTGTAAATTATATCTTTTTTTAATACATTTATGTTTATATCTCCAGCCAAAATCACATTTTTGAATTTATGACATAGTACATTACACAATATATCTAAATTATTTAAAAATTTGTCTACTAGACAGTGTTGGGGTGATCTATATAAAACTGCCAATACAAAAGAAAATTTATCTATAGTTATTTCAGACAGGCAGCACTCAAATTCTTTTTCTCCTAAGAGAGCTTCAACTGCTGGTAATTTAATACATCTGAAATGTATATGCTCTTTAGCCAATATTAGCACTCCACCTCCAGATGAATGAGATCTCACAAAAGACGAGCAAATGTTGTACTGAGGAATGTGTAACCCAACCAATTCTGCTGCTGTCAATTTATGTTCAGTTAGTGCCAAGATATCTGGTTGTATTTCCTCTAAATTTATATTTAACATATTTAAGTGGGATGACAAATGTTGAACATTTTGATGAAAAATAGAAAACTTGGATGATGATTGACAGCTCCTTGCCTTAGTATGCCTATTATCTTGAGAAAAATCATATAAACTTTCAGTTGATGAGGGCAGGTGCTGTTTGTTGTCATGAAAATTGGTAATGTTATTTGTATTTGTTATATTGTTATTTTTGTAAAACTGAACCTTTGATATTATTTTACTCTGCTCTATTTTACTGGGCTCTTCTGCAATTGATTTGCTAAAAAAGGTGACAGTGGTGACATTAATGAAGGTTGTGTTGACAAGTGACTACATGTGTTTTTATTGCTCATGGAGTTGTTGTTCTGGATATTAGAGATTCTATGTGTGATTGAATTGTCTTGTGTGTTTGTGTTACTCTGAGCACAGCAATGGTATTTGTTCACATTTTGTCTTATCAACTTAGCTAGTAAAGCTTTACCTCTTCTATTAAAATGAAAGCCATGATTTGTATAGTAGTTAGGCTGAATGGTTGATAAATCTATAAAACCTCTGATATTAGATGTTGACATACATTTATGTAGTTTTGCATTTACACAGTGAATAGCAAAGTTTTCTTTAGGGCTATCAAAACGGAATGGAATGCTTAGAATATGTACATTTGTTTTAGATGCTACATGCTACATTTACTATTTTATCTAACTTAAAACTATTTACAAGTAATTCATGATCCTTGACTCGATCACAGTCATTACTTCCACAGAGAAATATTGCATGGTCTTCAGCTGTAAAATTAGACGTCATCTCCACCAAATTTTGAGCAACATAGTTAAAATTTGCTCCTGGATTTGTGACAACTTCCACAGTGAAACTCTCCCCCAGTTCTTCTTCCAGAAGTGGTGACATATGCTTCCCATGACTATCTGCCACAAACAGCAATCTGGGCTTCTTGGTTTTTGTTGACCTCGAGTTTGTTGGCTGGTTATATTTTTCCAGTATTCCTGTCATTGTTGCCTGTGATCCTTTTATCTCAGAAGTACTCTCCTCTACTTCCGACTCGCTTAATGCTTGAAATTTATTTTTACACACTATAGGTTGTTCTGGCTTTAGTAATGGCAAACTTCTTCGGACATCTTTATTTTTAGTTTGTACTTTTACAATAGTGGAGTAAAGCTCACTTGCATTATTTACGTTAATACTTTCTTTTTGTTTTCTATCATTTTGTAATTTAATTATAAATTCTTCTCTTTCTATAAGTAGGGTTTCTAAGCTGGTTATCTGTTTGCGGAGATTCTTTTCTGCACATCTTGATACCTCCAACTGCTTACCCATGTCAGTCACTATCAAATTTACACTTTCTAGTTCATTCCTTAGCTCCTGATTCAGCTGCAATAAATCCTCATTGATGTTGTCCGTGTCATCTAGTGCTGCCTCTTCGATTTCCTGCTCATTATAACTCTTTTCGTTTTTATTTTCCTTATGTGAAATAGTCTGCTGATCCGATACTGAGCATCTATTACACTTCCACCCAATATCTCTCTTTAATTCCTTACACTGCTTAACAGATAAATCAGTACAAGTTCTATGAAACCAATTTTCACAAGTAGTGCATTCTACACTGTATCCTCGGGTTCCCAGTTTTTTATTGCATTGTTCACAACTGTATATGCTGCTTTTTCTGTATTTTCCCATGTTTTAAAATAAAAAAGTAAGCAAGTATTTGTTAATTATTTAATCACATTTATTGACTGGGAAGTTTATTTATAAGTTATTTTATGGTTTCTAATAACTTCTTTTCCAAAATGTTATTAATAAATTAAATGTAGCTACTTAAATATGTCCTGTACTCTATTAAATTAATTTTGGATAGTTTAATAAATTTAAATGAATAAGCAAAAAGAAATGCCAGGTGAACGATTTGAACCACTGATCTAATATTGAACTTTGACAGATGTCCACCTTACACACTGAGCTATCAGTACTTATTGATAAGAGAACAAGAGTCACTCAGTATCAACTCAAACCTGCTCACTCACAATCAGATACGGTAATAACCTGTTGTGACAGCATTACTGCACAGTAAAAGTGAAAGTGAAAATAAAAATTATTTTATTGTTACAAATGCCAGTTCAGTTTGAAGATATTTTATACTTGTAAGTATTGAAGTAAATGTTTAATAAAATCACTGTATTAAATACAATTAAATAAAAATTATTCTATTTTAGGTTAGTTAGTAAGTTACCAATATTTGTATGATTAAAACAATTTAAAAATGTCAACTTTATGGATTAAAATATTTACTCTTTAAAACTCTTTCACTTTTGAAAATATGATATAAAACTATTGTTTAAACTTCAAATAGCACTGATATTAAAATGAGCTGTAAAACAACACTGTGACACTTTCAAAACACATGCAAAACACTAAACTACTAACTACTACTACTAACTACTACTAACAACTAAACTGGGATGATCATAGACAGGATTGTATCAGGTATTTCTGCCCTCCAAGTCCTCGCACAGTATTGTCCAAATCTGACCAGAAATAGATTGAAACTGAAATCTGAATTTTATTTTAAATTATCAAATTTTGATTCAGTGCTTAATTAAAATTTTATTACGTTCTGGTTGAACATTTTGATAGGTATGTGTATAAAAGTAACACATTAAAAACTATTTTCCTCTGTTTAACAGGTCAGAAGTATGCAATGTTGGAAATAAAATGTGTGTTGTCACTCGTGCTAAGGAAGTTCCGTCTTCTCCCCTCAGAGATCCCAATCACATCGTGGTTCAACATCGTCCTAAAATCCAAAACCGGTATTAACATGCAATTTGAACCCCGTACAGAACTTTGAGAGATCTGGCAAACGAATGCTCACCTTGATTCTGCTCCAGTTTTGTTTTTTGCAGAAAGTTTTATTGACAATGCTTTATCAATACAAATTATCAATACTTTTTTCATTTATGTTAGTTAAATTATAGATACTTTTGTCTTATGAAAAAATCAAACTTTATGCAGCCAGTATCCACAATACTTTCCAACTCTACCATGAGTACTTAACGAATTTATTAATTTTTCATATAATAATTAATTATTCTAGTACTTAGTTTTTAATTTTATGTTATATTTGGCAATATTAAAGTAAATGATAATTATGTAATCTCTTTAAATCATTTTTAATATTAATAGTACGATTAGATGAGCTGTATTTACATTGTGTAATATTCTAAGAATAATTACTTTTTAGCATTATTTTTGTAATTCATGTTCAGTGACTTGTGTGTTACAATACAATGCAATTTTGGTACTTTATACATGTTTTTGCTTTATAACCTGATTTTTAATTATATTTTCTCAGTTCTATCCCTTAGTACTCCACTCAGAAAATCTGGTATCTCTAGAAGGATATCCAGCTTACACCATCGTAAAATATGCTTGGATTAATTTAAGGGTTGAGAGATGCACATACATTTCCCCAACATGCTGGAAAAGCAAAGAATATTGTAAATTCATTATTTATATTACCTCAAGAAATTTGTATTAATACCTCAGTGTTTTATAATCTTTGCTTATTCAAGTAATAGGATATTATTTGATCCTTTTAGCTATAACTACGAACTAAGTATATTTTAGTATGGTCAGATTATCATTCTCAAAACTGAAAGAAACAATCTTGTCTACACTTTTATTACACAATTCTTTGTACAATAAAATGGACTAATATTTAAATAAATAAATGATATAAATATAATGAAATATTTTTCTTATTCTATTTCAGATTTGAATTTATAATTAGCTATTTTTTTATTAACCAATAAAAATTTAGTATATAAAATATTTCATGATAAATGTGACTAAAAGTATTATTTATGAGATGATAAATAAAGTTTTAGGTAGGTGACGAATTTGTTCTTTTATGCATAATTTAATTTATTTTTTCCATAGTTTTACTAGTTTTTTTCAAATTCTAATTACCGGCACTATTATTCCATGCAAATCACATGAATATTTATCATTTAGGTAACAAGTTGTAACAGATTTTACATCAAATAGTTTTGGTATTCAACCAAATGTTGATTAACGTTTTTCAGTACAATCAAAATACCGTTAAGAATCCCAATTGTAGGTTTAAATGGATTAGGTTGGTTCAAAGCACTGTCCATAATGATCATAATAATAATTTAAAATCTTGTATTAATAACAAGGATAAACATGGTTTAAATATCAAACGTTTACATAGTAATTAATAATGTCCTACAAAAACATTCAGAGCTTATACATAAGAATACAAATTAGAGTTAGAATTTCAACCACATATATTGTGGTTTTTTGGACATCATTTCAACATCCCTAATTCTACCTCAAATAAAGATATTTTTAATTTCATTTAGTTGTGGTTATTTAGAGTTAACGTTCCCTATCTATAGTTGATCTTTATGATGGACGATAATTCTATGTAAAGAAATTATAGTGGTTACATAATTAATATAATGATATAAAACGAAATATTACATCCTCACATAGACTATATCAGGTATGTGCGTGAGGAAGAGTCAAATGGTCAGAAATTCATGATAAGTCATGCTTTAAAACCATCTATTTATAAAACAACAAATAATCAGATTTCTGTTTAACTAATTTAAAACTATATTATTTGTAAATGTTATTCAGTAGCTAATAAATAAGTCTCTGAAGACTAGAATTAATCAATAAGATGTACATTAAGATTTACATGTTAATATGTAAACACACATCTACAAACACATATAACATATGTAGACATACATAAAAATATAATATCCCTGCAACTAAACAAAAACTTGTAATTTTCAAAAGATTGATGATAATATAATTTAATATTGCAATTTTTGTGCTTTATTTTGACTATTTATGTAAGCTACATTAATAAAATAGTAATAAAGAACTATAGACACTAAGTAGCCTCTAGTTTGTGAAGATATCATCATCTATTGCATGTAAACTGAAGCATCCTGCCCGATATCAAGCAATCATCTGTCTATCTCATGTTGATTCCGGTGGTCAATCTTAAATCTGTGGGAAGATTTGAGTAAATTTATCTATATTTTTAGCTACTTCCAAAACTATTATAATAAATCTTTCAAAGGTTAAATTTTTTCATTTTAAGTTGAAAACAAAACCAAAACAACTCTCTGACAATTCCATGACTATATTTTTGGATGATAATGAACTAAAGAAAGTTAATGATGCTAAATTTCTGTGTGTTAAAGTGTATTATCTTCTGAACTGGATGGAACACATAAAAATGACATCTCTTCCAAATTATCAGTTCACTTTTCATGACTAAAAAATGTAAACTTTATAAAATAAAAAAGACTTCTATGAAATTGTTATTATCCTATGCACACATTACAACTATAAATGCTTTTTTGTTAAACATACTTCATACTGTTCCATCAATATCTATATGAGCACCTAGTATCAAAACCCTCCAAATCTAATTTTCAAAAAACTAAGTTGTGTATAATTTTAATATCTTATTTAAAGCTAGATAGACAGTGTTTAAAACGTCTTTCAAACAGTAAAAGTAAAAGTTTCTAAGTAAAATATAAGTTTTAAACTATGCTGAATCCTGAAGTTGCTATAAAAATCCATCAAATCAGAATTTTGTACAGTAATTTTTCTTAATAACTCAAAAGATTACTGTCTACTTACTTTTATGTTTTGTCTACTATAATCAATAGGGAAACATTCTAAAAACATTTGTACAAGAATTATATTTTATGGACAAGGCTATGTTTGTGACAGTTTTTCTGATTTGTCATTAAGTTAGGAGATTTGGCAGGTTTTGATATTAAGCACATCAAATCCAAAACCATTCTTTATAATCTTGACAGTAGACTGTTATAATCAAATATTATGCAACATAATTATAGTACTCGGCATAGAAACATATTTTCTTAATCACACTAATTATGAAACTGAACCATGTTATATAGGTAGGACACTATTTGAAAAGCTCCTTCAGTTCCTGTAAGATTTAGCCCATACAATCAGTTTTTAAATTTAACAAATGTTATAAAACTAAACAAATAAATAACTGGTAAATCAATGTTTGTGTCTAGGACTCGTTACTATTCTAAAGTGTAGTTCGTGCTGTCAAATTGGCTCAAGGATAGAGTAATGGCCTAGTTTAATAAATGAAGGGTGCAGGAGAAAAACCAACTTAGTCCAAAAAAATCGATTTACAGATTATGATGCCATTCGATAGTCTGTGGTCCATATTTTAACATGCCAAAAGCTGCAGGAGAATAACTAACTGAGTTACAAGATACAGCCATTTAAAATGTTGTACCGCAGGGGAAAAACTAACTCAGTCCATCTGGTTCAGGGGAAAAAGCAACTGAGTCCACAGTCAGCTGACCTTAGCGCATGCGCAAACAATCCATACTCTGTGGTTCAGCTGTAGCAGACTAAACAACACACTCCTTATTGTCTCTGTTGTGTTAGTTTGTACTGTTGAAGTGAAGTTTTAGGTTATTAGTGTTTATTATGGTGTGCGTATTTGAATTAGCGTTGGTGAATATTGTGTTTAGTGCCCAATCACTTGAAAATGATTGACGGTGAGCTGCAAAGTGAAAGTGATGATGAAGCCACTAGGGTAAGTGAAGTAAAAACTACGAAAAAACGAAAAATAACTGGGAGAGTTAGGGATGTCGCCAAAAAGCTACGGGCTTGCTCATATGAAAACGGGTGAAGATTGCCGTTGTAAACGATACGAATGTTTTCAACAAGTTACACCAGAAGAGAGAAATTCCTTAATTAAACAATTCAATGACATAGGGCGTGAAGGAGGTACCAATGCTCAAACAGCTACTTGGGTGGACTAATTGCGTTGCATCCTGTTTCTCGGAGGAGACCTCGGCTAGACGAAAACCAAGCTAGAATGAACGAAGGTTCTTTTTCATACAAAGTTAGAGTTGTGAGAGGATGAGTCTGCCGTTGAGATCCCTGTTTGTTTTAAGGCCTTTCAGTCTCTTTTTGGTGTTAAACCTTTTAGGCTACACAGAAATCAAGCAGTCAATAATGACCCACTGGTAAATCTCCCGTAGATAACAGAGGAAAACATTTTAATCGACCTCGTAAAGTCCCAGAGGCTACACGCGAAGCTATGATGACTTTTTTTGTTCTTTAAAAGGTAGACGGGCTCATTACAGCCTTCATGACAGTACCAAAGTGTACTTACCTGAAAATTTAAATGTCAAGGAGCTTCTGTCAATGTTTTTAAATAAGAACCCAGGCATGGAAATTTCCTACGAGACATTTCGACACACCTTTGTCACTGAGTTCAATATCGGGTTTGGATACCCAAGAACTGACACATGTTGTTTTTGTGACGAAAATAATGCAAAGGTTTCAGGAATTGAAAGAAAGATTGCTGCAGTGTCAGTTGAAGAAAAAGAATCCCTACTTGAAGAAAAGAAAAAACTGGAGGAAGAGCAAAAACTGCATATTACTAAGGCAGATTGGTTTTTACAAGTTGAAACGTTAAAGCCAAAAAATCAGCAAAACTACGCAATGAAGTGGAGGCTATTGCGATTGATTTCGGGAAGAATCTACCGACCCCCAACATCTCCACTAGTGAAGTTTATTTTAGACGACAGTTGACATTTTTACATCTTCAATGTACACATCTTGTCCACTGGGGAATCCATCATGTACACCTATGACGAGACTGTTTGGTAAGAAGGGATCTGATGATGTTGCCTCTTTTTTGTACGATTTTGTCCAAAATTACCTGTCAATGGAAGTGAAAACCCTCTACATCTTTGCTGATTCATGCGGAGGTCAAAATAAGAACCACACTGTAATGAAGATGTTGCACTACCTCACAACTGAAGAGAAACGGTTTGACAAAGTTATAGTGACTTTCCCAGTAAGAGGACACTCTTATATGGAAAATGACAAAAATATGGATTAATCCCTAAAACAGCAAAAGCTGAAAACACCTGACGGTTGGAGATCTGTGTTGGAGAACGCTCGAGTAAAACCATCAACCCTTCACAGTGGTTTCTTGCCAACAGAAAATGTTCAAAAAATGGGGAGAGTTTTTGGCATCCAAAGACTACAAAAATAAGTTTCTCTTTGCCGTCAGAACCGGTAAAACAACTTAGATTTTTCCAAGATAAATGTCTCAGCTTAGAATATCGGAACGGATACAATGGGGCCTTTTTCACATCATCCATAAAGAAGAATGATAGAGAGAAAGAAAGAGAAGAAAAACAAAGAAAAAAGAAGAACTTGCCTAGGCCTGAGCATATGGCTGAGCCTGAACAATCCTACAATGCACCCTTAGCACTGTCAAAGGAAAAGTGCAACGACCTAAAAGTCCTTCTAAAGTTTTGCGAAGAAGAAGGTTCAAAGGAATATTACATGAACTTTTTGTGGGAAATGAAACAGCGATTGAGGTTCCAGCCGTTGATGTAGCCGCTCATGAGACTGCAGAAGCTAACTTTTAAAGGTACGTTTTGAAATCTATATCTTATTCAACTGTTTTACTATTTTTTTTCCAATAACTTTTCCGTTAGCATGATTAATGAAATAATTATGTTCCTAAAACATTTCTAACACAAAATTATTTGTGAAAAATAACAAACCTAAGATACTTTGTCTTTGCAAATATTGAATTATTCACAATTTTTCTTTTTGTTAGTATTTACAGTTGTGAGGATTAAAACTATATCCTATTAGTTGGATATTATTTGGTTTTTTTCATTGTGTTTTAGGAAGAAACCTCAAGTGAAATGTAACCTAAAGTGGAGGTAACCAAAAGTGTGTGGAGCTAACTAAAAGAAAGACGTTGGACCATATCCAATGAAAATGACAGACTTTCACAGTTTTCAAATATTTACATAATATATCTAAGTTTTGTTTTTTGTCCTTTTTTCAATCAAATGTGATAATAAACCAGAAGTTAAAAAATATTGACTAGTTTGTTTCATTATTTACAGGGGAAAACCCAATTGAGTCCATCGTGTGCAGGGGAAAAACCAACTAAGTCCATGGCGTTGTTACCGGACAATTTTTTTAAAATAAACTAATTGTTGCAATGAGCTAATTTTTTTATATTTTATAAAAAAACAGTTATACTAAACCTAGATCCAGTTTTTAAGGTCAAAAAGTTATGTTCTTTTTTTACAGACCGTTTGAAACTTTGTTTTTGCTCTCCTGAAAAATTTTAGTTTTTGTGACTAAGTTGGTTTTTCCCTCCTGCACCCTTCAAATTTATAACGTGTTGTAGGACTTTTAGTAACATTTTGCAAATTTGTACGATGTCTGTATTAGGATGTAAGATTGTGACATTCTGACAACTTTCATAGTCTGAAATGTATAAAGGAAACTAAGTAAATAACAAATACCAAATCATTTTAGTTTGTTATGACATTTTTAGGGTGACGCTTCCTCCACTATCCTTGAAACTCTTGTAACCCAGAGAACAATAATAACAATATTACAGATATTCATTGTTGTTGTTATTACTCTCAAAATTCCCAGTGCTATGTATTAGGCAATTATTTATAAAAACATTGTTTCTTCACATAACAAATTAAAAAAATACAAATCACTAAGTGACATTTAGCACAATTATAAAACTAGGTATAGAAATAACTTCATTGATACCTCAACAATTCTAAAACTTGGAGCTGTATTTGAATAACTTATTTCATATGGCCCAAACATGAAACAGAAGTAAAAGATATGGAAAGTATTATAAATTTACAATAGGAAAGGGATAGCTTGCAGCTGAATTACCAGCAGCTGCAGTGACATTATTACGATCACTATATATCTGGTAGTTGTATTAAATTTTTTTGTTTTAGTAAATATCCTAATTAGATTTTCATTAGAAATTTTAGTTAATTTTCTATTTCTCATCTTAGAGTCTTATTTGTCTCAATATCAGGATCTGGCATGCCATTTCCATAAAAAGTGCTAAAATTATATCAAATTGTTTGGCTTAATATATGTAAACATCCAATAAAACTGACATTACAACAAATTTTTATAATAAGTCACCTAAAAAGAACTACATTTTTAGTCTAAAAATAAAACATTTGTATTAAATATCTATAACTTTTTATTACATTTAAATTATGTATAATTGTCATTTATGGTATTAAAATGATACAAAATTTATCAACCTTGTCAGAGTAAAAATTATCCTTAATAAAACTTTGTAATTTTGATTTTGTATAAAAAAGTCTTAAATGATAACATAGAACCTGTAATACTCATACATCAATATCAATACCAGTATATTTAAAAAAAAAAGAAATTTTATTCAAAAAAGTGCAAGGTGGTATCAATAATGTTAATACACACTACAATACAAGGAGAATACCACACAATCTGTTGTGTAATAAGTTTCACTGAAATTGTAAGGAGAATTTCAAGTATATAGTTTATGTTCTGTGGACCGACAGACAGACATCGTACAGAATATATATTTTTACATCCCCCCAAATTATGTCAGCCTACTGAGTGACAACCAAATGAACCAAATACCATGCTTGAACAATGGACATGCACCATCATAAAACTGACGCTTGTCTAGGTAGAAATGAAATTTCATGCTAAATTTAAAATTTACAGATGTTATCTTTCTCAAGATGTTATGCCACACTATACATTGACATTTTTGTTATTTGAGTTAAGTTTAATAACAGTGCTATAATAATAAAAGTTCTGGTGAGGTAAGCAGAATGCTACATTGCAAGAGTGTGCTCAAATCATATCCTGTCACTGACTTTTAACATTGACTTTCCACTCTATTACTTTTATGTTTACTGTACAAATAAGCTACATGTTTTAATATGTCACATGTTCAAATCTCATATGATTGTGTTTAGTTTGCTCTACAAATGTATTTATTTTACTACTTTCCTGTTGCCATTGTGGTTACCCATAAGATCCAATGTAACAATATTAGTTCAATAAAACACATGCACCAGCATCAAACTAAGTGTTGCCTATATAGAAGTAAAGATTCATGCCAAATGTCAAGTATCTACGGCAGTTCATTTACGATATATTGTATGGACAAACAAACAGATAAACAGTCAGACAGAAGTAACATTTTTCCAGCCTCTCCAGCAATTTAGGCTTTAATAACGCTCAGGCAATAAAACATCATTTGTAACATGTGGTTTAATATATAAAAACTAAAATACAATACTAATACACATTTAATTGCTTACTAATTGGATCAATATTTGAACATACTCATCAAGAGAATAAAATGCTTTATTAATCATATTTTTTTTTAAAACAATATTTGTTGTTTTATATGATTAAAATACCTTATAATACTGAAGCTAGGTTTTATCTTGTACAGTTTGAACTTCTATAAATTAAAAGAAATATCATATCTATTCCACCTAGTCAAGTGTTACAAGTCAATCACTGGAAGGACTGGACAAATTTCAATTATATCTTTCTGTATGTCTGTCTGTCTGCACAATATCTTGAGAACAAATTGACCTAAATATTTGGAATTTGTATCAGTCTTCATTTCTGTAAAGGTGACATCGAGATCATATCCTTCATCTCTTCTTGTTCTTGTTCAACATATTCATTTTAAATGTTTGATTTTTTAGTTTACTTAAAAATTTCAATCTACACTGTGGGGAAGTTTGTGTAAGTAAGCAAATCCATTAGGGTTTTTTCGTATTATAAAAAAATAGAATCCATAAAATTAATTAGATTTAGATTTTTTGTAATTTTTTGAGATGTATGGAAGAAATACTTGGATAAATTTAGGTACCAATTTATAAGGAATTAATTCTCTAATAAGGTGAGAAATCAAATAACACTTGGAAGATTTTCAAAAGAAAGATTTTCATGCCCAATAATTGTATTTCAACTAGATTTAGTTTTCAAGATCAGTTTTAAATTTACAGAGAAAGACTTTTCACAATAGAAGCTTCAACCTATTTAATAGTATTTTGGTGTAATAATATTTATCCATTTTTATACGAATATTAAATATTGAAATTTGTAATCTTTAAAATGGAACATTCTTGAATAGGCACAAACAAAAAGTTTGAGACCACTTGCTATTAGAAAAATTATTTTAGTTAATTGAGAAAAAATATTATTTTGTTGTAAAGTATTACACAGTGCCATAATAATACAAGTATAATTTATTGTTTATTATTATTATTCAAATACAATACTGTTTTGGAAGACTTTTTGACTGTTTTAATTTTTTAAACTTAACATAAAGTTTATGTATTTTGTATTTAAATTATCTCCTCTTCTTTACTTCTCATAATTTAAGACAGAGTAAGTTTGCTTCTTAGAATTCACAGTTAAACAAAAAATGTATTGAATTAGAGAGTGTTGACTGAATTGTAATTTGCAAATTTACTCATAGACAGTTTTACATGAACACTTGGGAGGAAATATTCTAATCTTCTGATTTTGAAGAGACCGCAATTAATCATTTAATTAAATTCTGGTTGAATAACTGGAATACCTAATTTGGAAAAATCTTACAACAGACTCAATACATTTTAATCTGTAAATAATCCTTACAGCCCGTTTCTGGAGTGTCACAAATTTCTGCAAACTATTATTAGGAGTACTACCATACAAATATATATATATATATATATATATATATATATATATATATATACAGGGTGATTCAAAACTAAACGGCAATCTCTCGGGAGCTTATTCTATAGCTAAAAACAAGTAAAAAAGTTCATATAACCATATGCCCGGAAACGCTTCGTTAGCGAGTTACGCCTAGCGAAAGATTTCGCCCGGATTTCAGAACCCTTGGTGAAGTCAGGCCGTATAAAAATGGTAAAGGTAGTTACAAAGATACAAATACGATTGTTTTTTATGTTTTTATATCTGACAAATGTATTAAAATTCGTCCCAGAGCTGTAAATGCAATACTTTCAGAGATATCTTACGTAAAACACAAGAATTGGTGCAAAGAAATAACACATTTTTGTGTTTAACGTAAGATTACTTCCATAAATGTTAAATAAAGGTCATTTTTTTCTTAAACAGATTTGTAGAACATTTAATTCTGAAAATATTTATGTGAATTACTTAGGAAAAAAATTAATAATAGGTATTGAAATTTAGCTTTATTTAAAAATAAAACAGACGCACAAAAATGCATATTCTTATCTGCATAAAATATTAACTAATGTTTAGGTTGTGAGTAACAGCTGATCATTTATTCAACACTTTTTATCGTCATATTTTCTTTGCAAAGGTTGGCAATATCAGCTGATCAACAATTAAGTTCATGAAGTAATATTTGAATAACCTTTATGGAGGTTTTTGTATTGTGGCGTGTGAAGATTGTATTTTGTGAGATCCTGTGATTATTTGGAAATATTTTATACAAGTGTATAAAATATTTTATTAAATATTTATTTTTAAAATATTTTATTAAATATTTTTATAAAAGTGTATGTAATTATCTTAGTAAATAATGGCAGATAATGTAAATGGTATGTATTCGTTTGAAGAGTATACGGACATGATACTGATTTACGGCAAAGTTAACAAGAATGGTTTAGCTGCAGTTCAGGAATATCGTGATACTTTTCCACATCGAAGAACACCTGATCGCAAAACATTTGAAGCTGTGGAGAGATGACTTAGAGAAACTGGTAGCTTTAAACCGAAGCGAATAGATACTGGTCGTCAACGTAGCGCAAGGAACTATAATAATGAACAAGCAATAATAAATGCTGTAGAATTATCACCAACCACAAGCACCAGACGATTATCACGTCAGTTAAATATTTGCCAGTCAAGCGTATGGCGGACACTTCATGAAGCACAGTTGTACCCATTCCATATAACACGTGTTCAAGACTTATTACCGCAAGATCTTAATAAACGGAAGATGTTCTGCCGCTGGTTAAGAAGAAATTGTTTACGACATCAGTATTTTCTTCGGCGTATTCTCGTTACTGATGAATCCTGTTTTACTAGAAATGGAATTGTAAATTTTCGTAATACCCATACTTGGGCGTACGACAACCCACATGAAACTGCGACGAGGCATTTTCAACATACATTTTCAGTCAATGTATGGCTTGGTGTTCTGGGTGATAATTTGATTGGTCCATTTTTTCCTCCCTAATCGACTTAATGGAGTAGCGTACTTAAATTTTTTAAGAACAAACCTGCCTACCCTCTTGGAAGATATTCCTGTTCAAAACAGAATAAATGCATGGTTTATGCACGACGGAGCACCTCCACATTTTTTCTAATGATGTGAAAAACTATTTAAATGATACATACGGTAGACAATGGATTGGTCGAAATGGACCAGTAAAATGGCCACCACGTTCTCCTGACCTCACGCCAGCAGACTTTTTCTTATGGGGTTGGATGAAGTCAATTGTTTATTCAAAACGGATTAACACCATAGAGGAGTTACGTAATCGCATTACAGAGGCGGCAGAAACTATCAAGAATGCTCCAAACGTTATGAAACGCGCTAGAAAAGAGTGGATTCGTCGTGCGAAAACGTGCATTGCTAACAACGGAGGACACTTTGAGCAACTATTATAGGTGATTATTACAGTTTTATAAAGGTAAATACATGTTATGTTAATCTTCAGTCTAGAATAAATGATCAGCTGTTACTCACAACCTAAACATTAGTTAATATTTTTATGCAGATAAGAATATGCATTTTTGTGCGTCTGTTTTATTTTTAAATAAAGCTAAATTTCAATACCTATTATTAATTTTTTTCCTAAGTAATTCACATGAATCTTTTCAGAATTAAATGTTTCTACAAATCTGTTTAAGAAAAAAATGACCTTTATTTAACATTTATGGAAGTAATCTTATGTTAAACACAAAAATGTGTTATTTCTTTGCACCAATTCTTGTGTTTTACGTAAGATATCTCTGAAAGTATTGCATTTACAGCTCTGGGACGAATTTTAATACATTTGTCAGATATAAAAACATAAAAAACAATCGTATTTGTATCTTTGTAACTACCTTTACCATTTTTATACGGCCTGACTTCACCAAGGGTTCTGAAATCCGGGCGAAATCTTTCGCTAGGCGTAACTCGCTAACGAAGCGTTTCCGGGCATATGGTTATATGAACTTTTTTACTTGTTTTTAGCTATAGAATAAGCTCTCGAGAGATTGCCGTTTAGTTTTGAATCACCCTGTATATATACAAGGTGTTTGAAAAGTATGGGTACGGCTTAATATTTTACAAACCATAGCAGATAACATCTATAAACTTTGCACAGTGTCATATGGCTATGTAAACTATTTTTCCTTATTATTACCATGACATTCCAACCATGGGGGGACGGCCCACAGAGGAAAACTTGGAAATCTTAAATGAAAGCATGGGTCGAGTGATACCTCATTTGAAAGAGCTCACTTAGTAGAGTTGAATGCCGCAAACCGCATCTCAAAAGGTTTATCCAATCAGAAATGGCGGGTTGTTTTAGTTAAACATTGTGAAGTACATTATGCGCTGCCATTTCTGACTGGATCATCGTATTCTGATGCAGTAGGCGGCGTTTCACTCTACTAACCGATGTTTTTTCACTGACTTTTTTTAATTAGCAAATTATGTCATTAATGGAGTTGGAAGCAACAGTTTCTTTCTTTTCTTTGATAAACGTTATGAAAATTTAAAGATGATAATACCTTACCAATATTATATGAGTTTGGATGGATATGTGTATTTGTCCTTAACCCTCGAGCTGGCAGTTGAAATGTCCTCAAGTGGCAGGCCATTTTGAGGCGTTTTGCAGTAGTATCGGTTTTTAATTTTTTTTAAATATAATTTGATTATAAACCTATATGTATTATATATCATTGTTTTCACAAGAAAATTTACTTTTTATTTATGGAAATGAAAACCCCAAAATATAAGAAATTTATCACTTTTTTACTAAGTTTGTTTTCAAAAAATAAAAAAAGGTATGTAAAAGTGGTGGGGGTGCACCTATAAAAGACATATTGTGTGAAAAAAAATATTTCCAAAATACCCAAAATGTTTAAAATTTTTTATAGTTTTAGAAAATGTATAGTTTACTACATTTTTTTTTATTAAAACAATTATGAAATACTCTAAACTGAAAAAAGTACAAAACGGCTAAATTCGTTGCCATGGATACGACTGTGTTATAAAATTCATCAAAATCTTAATTATTACTCGAAAAATTCATAAAATACTCGTACATTAAAAGTAAGCCTATAAAAATAAATAAAGAAGCTTTATATCATGATCATCGCATATGAAAATGATCCTAAAGCTAACTAAAACTATCACAACACTGCACATAGCCTAGAATACAAAAGCTCCCTAATATATTTTTTTCACATATATTTCTTCATAACATATAAACTGATAAAACACAATCTACGAGAATTTGTACGCATAAATAAACACACTTATTACATAAAAACACTTATTTCATGTAATAAACTTATGTTTTAGATAGACAAGAATAACGCGACCGGGTAACAATTCAACAACAATGGCCGACTGTTTACAAACAACTCTCGTTTTCAATATGTCATACTTAAATCATGGCATACAAAACAAAACAAAATACATCGATCAAATCAGCAACTATTTCTGATTCCAGTGCTATATGAATCATTGCAGTTTAGTTTGTGTATTGATTATAGCAGATGTCAAACGGGCACGTGTCAAATCGACTGATTTTCAGGCGACTGCCACTACAGAAACATTAATATCGACTGATAATCAGGCGACTGCCAGTTGTAGAGTTAAATCACGCAAAATTATTGACTCAATAGTTTCTTCAGAAGTATTCATTTCTAGCTGGTATATACCTTCCAGTGTAACCTACACTGCGTACATCAAAAAACCAATGTTTCATTTACATCTGGGCAACCCTTGGATGTCCAGAAGCATCACATAAAAAACTTCAAATGGAAAGATATTGGTGTGAAAGAGTTGATCAATAGGTCTAGTTTACTGTGGAGGATGACTGTTGGAAAATAAAGCCAACACGCAATCACCAATCAATGTGTTGAGGGGGGGGGGGTTCCTTAGTGTTAAAGGTTTATGCAAACTTAAACATGGGAGAACACCACCCCCTTCCCACTTTGGCTAGATGAGGCTGGAACAGAGCTAGCCTTCCCTTCTTCCAAAGTGGCAGACTAAAATATAGTGCCCACTCCTCATGCTAGATGTAGTATAGGATTTTGGCAGGAGGTGTAACCTGCCTCCAACCTTACCCATAAAAGGTACAAAAAATTTAACTTAAGAGTGTTTATGGACTTTTATATGGCACTGAGCTACAAGTATTTAAATATCCCAATTAAATTCATGCTTTAATTTGGTAGTTGCAGCAATATTAGTTTACATTTAAAGAATTTAAAATACTGTAAAACTTCTTATTTCAATCCATTCTGTAAATTATTGTTGTTCACAGAGCATATCCAATTAATCAATTTGATTTTTTCAATGATAGTTGTAAATGCAGATTTTAGAGAAAGTATCCAAATTGATGAGAATACCCTCCTAATGATCATGACATCTCAGAAGTGCGTGGTATTCCGTTTCAGATTCCTATGAAATCCCTTTGTATATAGTACTAGTTTTAATTCTGTTGTCAACTTTATCTAATGAATTGATTGATGCAACAGAGTATCGAGGAGCCTGACAACAAAATGAAAGAGATAGCACATAGACAGACAGAGTACCCTCCTTTCAACCACAAAATGTGTAGGGCAAGAAAGTAGCCAGAAAAAACTGTTGGAGGTCCAGACAACTGATATTTTTCTGTAGTGGACAGAGAGTAAGGCCCCATTTTGTTCCTTAAAAATGTCTTGGCCTGTTTTTTTGTTGAGAATAATCTTTCAGCAGTGTATGTAAGTAATACTGAATTATTTAAATAATAATAATCATTTACTAAAAAAGTAATTTAAAATTTGGGGGGGAGTCCAGACCCCTTGGACCTCCTCCCTGGCTACATTCTTGATGTAGGGTTCTTCTTTGGACCAAGAGGAACGTATGTACTAAGTTACAAGTCTCTAGGACCTTTCTATCAAGAGTTATTGCATATACAGATGAACAATTATACAGAGAACTTCAATTTAAGAAGGACCAGTTGGATCCAAGCAGTAGTAAAATTAACTCAAAGAAATGTTTAAAAGTCATACATTTGTACGCCCGTAGTCTTCATCACATCGTTATGGGAGATGTCTCATTTTAAAGATATAATCAATATGTATTCATCACATTTTAGGTTTTTGTAATGTATACTATATGAATATTTAAACAGTATAGCGTGAACAATTTTAAAATCTTTTCCGAATAAGCAATAATAATATTGGAAAAAGTAGAAAGCATTTGGATATGTATTATCTATAAAGTGAGAAATCTCCCATGATTCTATGGCTACAAATAAAGCCGTAAAAGTGCATGAAGTTTAACATTGGTCTCATGAGGGTACAAATCAAAATGGCTGTCAGTAAAGTAAGGCTGGCTGTTAATAATAAATAATTAGTCTTTATGCATTTTAAGCAAATTCATTATTATCTGGCATATTGACGTGTTAAAATTTATTTTTTTCTTTACTAATTATTCAAATTTGTGCTAGAACTGGACATTTAAATAAAAATATTTCAGTTTGTAAATTTTTAATTTAAAAAAATGAAAGCAAACTCTATCTGCACATCAATAACTGTGTTCTTACATGATAAAATAGAGATGTTTTTTTTTTTATATTCCCTTATAACAATTATGTGTAACAGAAAAGTTTATCATTTTATAACTTTATTTAATTACAATACCAGTAAACAGAAAACCATCAGTGAATGAACTTCATATTCCAACTATGATTAATGAATTTAAAGAACCAGTGAAAATGTTTTTTGATGAGAGAAAGTAGGTCTATCATGAAACAGTTATCTATTTCGACCTTGAGGATGTTCAACCCTACCTGTCTTCTAATGAAGCAACAGGTTTTGTGTTTGGTGGTCAGTTGTCATCTGTAGCAGCAGTAAAGGATCTCTTTCAGTCTGAGTAGTCATCTGAGGTTAGCAGTCAGTGTATCATCTAGAACAAACAAGTTTGAACATCTAGGCTGCACCACACTAGGTATAAATTGTGTCAATTAAAATGTTTATATAATAATCATGAGCTAATATTTAATCAATTGTAACAATAATTAATTTGAGGATGAACTATTTATGTATAAATGTATTTTAACTGATTTACAACACACATTACAGAAGTTTCCAAACCCATTTCTTATAAACTTTGTTAAAATATTCTTAAGATAATTAATTGTATTAATACTATAAATGTTATAGTTTCTAAAACTTGCAGTCATTTATTTCATTCTGAAGTAATAATTTGGTTAGTTATTAATTCATGAATAATAATAAATTGTTAGAAAAAGTTTACTGACTATTAAATTTAGGAAATTAGGAAAAATATTTGATAACCATTTATGAGTGTGTTACTACTCTTTAATGTATGTCTTTTTCTGTGATTATAAAAGATATGCCAATATGTTTTAAAATTTAAATTTCTTTGCATTAGACCATTAATAACTAAACTAACATTTTCAGTGCATAAGGAATTTGTTAATTTCAGTTAAGGCTTTTTAAGGCTTAGACTCTAAAATATAATGCTAAATAATCAAATAATTAGCTTTCATTACTAAAAATTCAAAATAATAGCTGTAATTCTTTTATCGTTGCTCTGAGTCTTATAACATTCTTATTGTGTAAAACAAGGCATATACATACTGGTTAATTTACTACACAATTTATATCAATATAATAATATCATATAGCCACTCTTAGAACAATTAACAATGTCACTCAGAAAAATTTAAATTGTGAACATTTAAAACTAGTGTTTTATTATATAATATGAAAAATATTTCGTACCAACAACAAATATTTTAGAAACCGTACCTTTCCTTTACTGAATGAAACACGTAATGTGCAAACGTTATCCTCTGTATGGTTTAAACAATCTTTCAACTATAGTCAAAATTGTGAATAAAAAAAAAAAAAAAACATATTCAGATATAAAAAAAGTATTTAATCTTGAAATAACATTCACTATCTAGATATTCCTCATAGTTTACATCAGACTTTGGAACTGTAAGGGTTAGTAATGATTTGAAACATTATAATTAATTAACGTAAAATTATAGTTTGTCACAATATTTTGTTGACAATTTGAACATTTTTGCAACTGTAAAGTGCATGAAATATTAACGGAGCAATCAATGATACAAGTTATTTATTTATTTGATGGAAAACATTTTTACAAACAATTTAAAACATGATAAATAATAACACTATAATTAGCAACAAACTTCAACATGTTCTAACAATAAGATATTTAAAGTCAACATATATAACAATCTGAAACAACGTCAGTATATAGCCAACCAAACCAAAAAAGTAAAACAAAAAATACTATAATAGATATGTATATTATAAAAACACAACATGTAAAACAAATAATAGAATTACAGGAAGAAAATATATGACAAAAATAACAACTAAGAAAAATAAATGATAAGGTAGTATGCTGTAACTACTAACTATATTATAGATAACACTAATAAACATATTACTAAGATAACATATCATAGAATATATAATTAATAGATTACCATAATAAATAGATCTTAATCAGCAAGATGAGCAGTAATAAATGGAGACAACGATAACAAACAAAACTGAGGAAAAAACTTAAGATCACGCTCTTCATGGTAGTTAACAGATATTTCCTTAACGCTGGAACAGCATTGTAGAAGAATATATGGGTAGGAAGGGTTGATTCAATTTGCATGTCAGTTTAACTCCAGTTCACCTTTCTATTATTGCAGTGTCTGGAATCTCGAGTCATGTTCGTGTGAAGAGATCCAAAGAAAGTCAGCAATGAAATAGCTCAAAACGAAATTGTAGATCGTTTTGGTTATTAGAGACACCTATAAATAAGCGAAGTGGCAATCTCATTGTCTCATCACCTATTGCACTCAATTTTGCACCTGACGAGACAATGAGAACTTTCTTTGGATCTCTTCAGACGAACATGATTCCAGATTCCAGGAGTAAAGTCTAAGACAGCGTCAGTTACCAGACACTACAATAAAAGAAAGATGAACTGGAGCTAAACTCAACATTTAGTGTGGAAGATGGAAGTAAGTTGGCTTTTCACTGCATGAAAATCACTCGACTGTTCATCTCATAACCTGTTACGTGGTGGTGCCTAGCAAAGAGTTCAGTATTCCTAGTTACTGATAGCGTGCGGAAGTCTACCATTTCAAGAACCTCAAGACAGCGAATCATTCCATTAACAATCTTGTACAAACAGATAATGTTATGGATGTCTCTTCGTATCTTTAAGGTTGGAAGGTTGAGCTGCAGAGCAATGTCATTAACCAACACATCAAGAAAGGGGTGGTTCAAACGCGGGCCCCACTATTTGAAGGAACCTTGTCTGGATCCTCTCAATAAGCTCAGTGAAGTAAGTAACTTTGATGGGGGAACCACACCACAGAGGAAAATTCTAAAAGAGGTCAAACATACACATTGTACAGAGCTTTCAAAGCAGGATGCTGTGGAAGAAGACATGATGTACGGAAAATGTTACTGTACCCAGATGCCTGTTTGCCTTTGCTTTTGCAAGAGTAATATGAGGCTCCCAGCTGAGATTCGAGGGATAGTACTCTTAATACACCCAGGTCCGCAAAATAATTGTGTGTGTATATAGTTCTGTGTTGTAGGGCTGAAGTCTAATAAATCCCTTATGCTTACGCATGGAGTTCCCTGCCAGACTACATCAAACACTCGAAAGCCAATTACAATTCAAATAACGTTCACATCCTCTTCATAACAAGTATGTCTGTAGCCCCTGAGATCTATGGCGTGACATTGGGCACCTTAAATTTAACTTCATTGTGTATGAATGGGATAAGTCATTTAGCGAATCAGCTTCAAAAATTCATATGAAAACAAAACTACATGTTCATTAACAAATTGAAATTTTTACTTACATAATTAAGTTATTTTAAAAAGCAATTGGATGTTTTCTTTTTAATTTTCTTCCTGTGTGTTTGTACAGGAATATAAAAAATGTAATTGTTCTTCTAGATTTGGTGACCAACTCCCAAGATGATAGTGGAGTTGTTATTACTTGCCCTGTTACTTCTGGTTCTCCGCTTGTTTGTGTTTAAATCTAAAGCACAGAGAATGTATGATAAATTCCCAGGGCCCAGATCCTATCCTATAATTGGCTCTCTACTGGAATTTGACTATCCAAACGTTGGTAAGTGTGTAATAATATAAAATTGTTTTATCAGTACTATTTTTTACACCTGAACATTTGGATATCAGATTTGTTTAACAATTGAATATTTCACTATAAAGTAAAACAGATTTGTAATGAGTCTGATAGACTCATTTCTAATACACAAGTAGAAATTATTTTAATGTACTTGCACAAAATGTGTGAATATCATATTAGTTTCTTTATGTATATTTTATGGAACCTATTTTATTTTTGAGGTAATTTAAATATTTTTTTTAAGTTTTGTTGTTTTTATGTTTTATATGTATGTTGAAAAACAAATTTTATATGCCCACCATTATGAAATCAAGAAATATGTCAACTTTTAACATTAAGAAAATGCCTAATAACGCAAATTTATTGTAAGGTCAAGTTATAAAGTTATGTAGACATGCACAATTTTAACAACATAACTGTAATTTTTTTAATGAGTTGTTAATATTAGTAACTTCATTATTATTAATAAAAATAAAGAACGGTTATCTTTCATTTATAGACAGAAAAAAAACTTATATCCTTATATTTAACAGTTTGTCTTCAGGTTGTATTACTATTTGTATTTGTATTATTATTTGTACAGGTTATAAGATGTCCCAACATTTTGGTTAAATTCCTACTATTCCTCGAAGAATAGTAAAATTTTTTACTATTTTTCCTTTCTTCAAAACTGGTATCTTAATGGTCTGAGACTAAAATTTTCTTTAAAATTAAAAATAATATTCCTACCAAAATCTGA
This sequence comes from Homalodisca vitripennis, assembly GCF_021130785.1. Taxonomy (NCBI): domain Eukaryota; kingdom Metazoa; phylum Arthropoda; class Insecta; order Hemiptera; family Cicadellidae; genus Homalodisca; species Homalodisca vitripennis. The sequence continues at coordinate 61,542 of NW_025779484.1, forward strand.
TTGCTCCTCCTTAAGCATTTAAAATAAGATTACATACAGTAAACAGTTAATGACAAAATAATAGAAGAGTTATTTTTTTTGTAGGGAGGAAATCATTCTAGAATCAAAAATATTGGTAACGAATATTTACATCTATCTACCAATTATTGTAAAAATTTGATGCTTAAGTATACAAACTGATATTTTTACAGGCACCGTCTTTTCACTTGGAAGGTCTCAAAATGACGTCTCCATTGAAAAAATTAACATTTTTTGGATGATTACACCATTTTCTTCAGTGCTATATTTATTGATACTGAAAGTTAAAAATAATTTTTATAATATTCTGTGTATTATTCTATGTAGCATTATTTTAGGGTTAATTGTTAAGACAGGGCCTTATCGCCTTAAATTCATCTTCTTGTACAATATGTTTACAAATAAGTCATTTGACATTTATGAGACCTTTTATCATTTAAAAGTAGGATTTTCCGTTCTACTAACACTGAAACTATTACAGATTTATTAAATTCCAGAAGTGACAGAGACCTTTAAACAACTCTCCTACAAGTATGGACCTGTCTATATGATAAGAATGGGACTGGATCCAGTTATATGCGTCCAGGAGTCCACAAGATTTTTGAGGTGAATATTCTCAAACACAGTTTGAAGTAAAAGTTTGTTTAAAATGATGGTTTTAGGTTTGGTAGATTTGCTTATTTATTATATGCAACAAGCTTGCATTAGAAAATTTTAATTCCTATAACCTTATTCATAGGTCACTTATATTTTGCGAGTTTTTCAAAATCCTTTACAAAATACAAAATTATGTTGTTAATTTCTCTCCAATTCTGTAATGTTCTTTGAATCTTTTCATTCAAAATAGAAAAAATATTATAGATCACATGATTGTGTTGGGTTTTTAACACCTTCAGTTGTTTCCTTCTTTATTCAACATGTAATTCTATTTTGTATCACCACCCTTCTATTTCTTTATTTAAAATGCAAAATAATAATTACCTTAATGGAAATATTTACAGGCAATTCTTGGCAGCACTACTATCATTGATAAGGCTCCATCAATCTATTGGATTCTATATTCATGGCTGAACCGAGGTCTTCTTACCAGTGAAGGTTATATCACTCATTTCACCATTACAACAATCATAGCGTTATCTTCTAGGCCTTTAATAAAACTAAATACTATCTGTAAATTATTGACTTGATCGCCAGATGTATAAACATTCAATTTGTACTGCACTTTGCAATACAAACTCAGATCAATATTTTACAGGCATGATTATAACATTTCACTTTTTGTAGCACCACTTAGATTTTTCCAATCTTAATGTATATATTATCAATTTCTAAGTTAATTAATTCAGCCATTCACTTGTGACGCATTAAATACAACAAAATATTAAAAACCTAATGAACATAACAATTTAAAAAATAATATATGTACCTAATTTGTATTATTTACAAATAATTTGTACAAATTTATGCCCAGTTATTAAATACTCAAATTTAATTAAATTCCAAAATTTGAGTTAAAATTGGATCAGTAAACTTTCTTAGTGTTTGGATTAACCTACTTCATTTTGGGCTGATAGAAAAATTTATCTAATGAAACACTCAAGTTAAAATAATATTTAGATGTTTAATAAATTTTGAGTGTTTGACAATTCAAATTATAATATTTCATTCGCTTTAGTCAAAATTAATACTTATTCTATGCAAAAGTTTTTTTGAGGTTAATGAATAAGAAAATAATTTACAATAGATTAAAACACAAAGTACCAATTGTAATTAATTGTTTGTAATGAATTATGTATTGTATTTATTGTTATTATTACAGTATAACCAATTGTTAATTGAACGTCCCTGAAGTGGAACAACAGTAATACTTCCAAAAAAATGAAAAAAAAGTTAATGATAGCCCACTTTGTTGTTATAAGTTGGTGGAGTTGGCTTATTCGTTTAGTGGGAAGAACAGAAATATTCCCGTGCAACCTGTCTACTTAAACAATCGCCTTACCCAGTTTGCAAATGAATGTTGGATGAAAAATAAACATTCCAGGAATATGTACTCCTTCTTCCACTCATAGAGGCCGCGCCGTGTGCTCACGTAGTACGACTTTGTGTCCTATAACCACACGAGGCGGCTGTTCCTCTCATCAACTGACTGTTTCATTGTTTAGATTTTGTTTTGTCTGTTGTTTTGAGGTTATATTGTGGTCAAAACTGTGCTCAAGTTCAACAAATATATAAAGTAAATTGTTACTATATTGATACATTATTCTAAATTAGTAATAATCGTGTTAATACAGGACGTGGATTCTCACATACATTTTGTTTGGTTTTTTAACTGATCAGCAAGTGCCAAGTTTAGTTTGAACACTATGTCGTCTGATTCTGAGTCTGACACAGAAGAGCCTAGAAGAAAGAGAGGTAAGATAAACAAAGAAAAGCATTTAAAAGAGATGGAAAGATTAGGTAGGGCAAAGGGAGAAGAATTTGTTACCCACAAAGGTTATTTAAGTGGAAGCTAGGAAAACTGGTTCAGACTGTGGTTGCAAAAAAAAGTGCATGGTAGTTTTTACTGATGAGGAGAAGGAGGCCATAATAAATAACGTTTTATAACGGGCGCCCGAAAAATGAAAAAGATACTTACCTTCTAGGCCTAATTGACAGATATGAGGTAGCCAGACATCGCCCTTTAACAGCTGATTCAAAACAAAACTCATCATCATTCAAATACAATGCCATGAAAGGCACATGTCGCACTGAGGTATGTCGTAAGGCTTATATAAGCCTTCATGCTCTATCAAACTCAGTCGTGTCACGATTGAGTAAAATTGGCTGAAAATAATCAGTCCCCTCTGGACATGAGAGGTAAACATCTAAAAAGAGGAAAACGTTTTAGACGCTACAATAATGGTCAAGATAGATGAACATATTTCATCATTTCCTAAAAAAATTGCACATTATACCAGTAGGCCAGTAACCTATCTAGATTCATCTCTAACAAAGAAAAAAATGCACGAGCTTTTCATTGCGAAATACCCTGAAATGGAAGGTGTTTGTGAAGTATGAGTTTTTATCTCAACCATTTTAACACTAACTATGGCTACAGGTTTGGACAGCCTCAGGTAGACGTATGTTTCTACGTGTGAGGAACTGTCTACAAAGATCAAAAGTACTAGCCTCAACGATGTAGCAAAACGAGTTGCTGCGGCTGAACTAATCGTCCATAAAAGACGAGAACTAAAAAAGTTTTTATAAAAAATTTGAATGCAAAGATATAGCAGAAATTTGCAAAACCAGAAATTGATGTAGCAGCTATTACTTTTGATTAATATGCAGAATCTTCCCCTTCCATTTCCTGGCCAGTCCAGGAAATGTGTTCTACCATGCCGCAACCCGGGAGGACGGAGAAACTATGGTTTTACATCTTTCAGTATACATTGAGATTGGGCAGTGGGAAAAGGCAAGTTTTCTATACATACACTGAAGGCGTGGCTAAAAAAAGGTCCGCGCCGAATGAGGCTCTGTAGCTTTGTTTTGGGACTTTACATCCCAACCATCAAACACTACCATTCCTGAGGAGGTCAAGGAAGCTGAAAATGTCTTTAGCGACTCCTGACGGGTTGGCCAAAATCGTAATCACACCCCTCACTAGACTTCTTTTTGGCTTCTTTAACAATGTAATGATAAGGTTTGAAGTAGTCACCACCACTACCTTTCCCCCAGTAGCGGGGGACACAGT